>NW_020655294.1:1355666-1383942 GCF_003589595.1 Hyposmocoma kahamanoa
GGACTTGCCAACTTCAGTCGCACTACTCCATTCGCCGCCTTCTAGGTTGTCAAGAACAATAGATGTGTTCAACGATTCGCTCCATGTTTTTAAATCTAAAATACGAAGGAATCCATTTGGGCGTAACTCATAATGTTTACTTTTCTTTACTTAATATTAATTACAATCAATTATTTTTTATTATGCCCCCGTTTTTTCTTTTTGCCCACCAATTTAAAAAAAAAGAAGGAGGTTCTCAACTCGATTTTATTTTTTGTTGGAAAGTGGGTACCTCAGTATTAGTTACATTTAAATTTGAAGAAAGGGGCAAACTGGGGATGATGTAATTCCCAAAAAAGCCAATAAGCAATATTTTAAGTTCTGGTTCTGGTCTGGGTCTTAATAAACATGTTATAATTGATATTTAGGGTTACCTCATATTGCCGCTGTCTGTCTGTGCTGCATTAAAACCAGCAATGCAACATAAACTTTATTAAGGTAACATTTCATTAAACAGAAAACGAAGCTGCAGTAAGCGGCGCGTACGGCGAACTACAGCGGCAATATGAGGCAACTGTTATGATTCAAAAAGAAAACTCAGATTTCTGAAGACTGCCGTTCTTTATCTTTCCCGATATGATTGGAAATAATGGTGCTAAGATTGAACACTTAGAAAAAACGTCTTCTAGCAAACCGCGTCTGTCGCTATGCTAACTAAAGAACGAACCAACAAACCTTACGAATTTTTTTGCCGCAGCGCCATCTGCGAGAAAACTAGCTCTTCACTCAGCCAGGTACTTTTGTAACTAAGTTTATGAAACTTAAATTTTTATTGAATTGATATTCAATTATTTAATTTTTTACTTAATTAAAAAAATTATTGAATATCAATTCAATAAAAATTTAAAATACAGTGAATAGCGTCATCTATCGCCAGGGCTGGTAGCTGTAAAGATATCTAACTGGGTGATAAAACTTTCATAGATTTCTCATAGATGGCGCTACGACTAAAAAGTCGTTGAAAAAACCAAATACACAAGATACGACGCAAGCACATAGAAAAATTCTTGATGTCCGCTGGTTCGTTCCGTGGCTTAGTTGGTATAGCGTCGGACACGATGCTAGAAGACGTGGGTTCGAATCCGGCCGAATCGAAGGAAGTTTTTCTGAGTTTTCGATCTTTGTATTAATAATTATGACAAGTTTAAGAATGTCAAAATATTTTACCACCATGATATTCAATTATTGTTTTCTGAAATTATTCCATAGCTTGTTACAATTATTAACATATGTATCGATTTTTTATCTTTGTATTAAGGGTATGTTCACATGACAAGCGTTCAGCGCGCGTTCTACGCGCGTTAGGTTTTTGAATGGTATACAAATGGCTTTTCGGGCGTTGAGCGTGTCTTGAATAAATCCGTAATAATGCTTGTTGCGTGGGGGCAGCGGTCTAGCGGCCCCGCGCCACTCAAAGTACTCGCTTCGTAGTTGATCGCCGTGGGGATTGTACATGTAGCTGAGATCCTTCTTTGACAAGAATGGTTAATAATACAGATATCATTCAGGACGCTGCAGTTATACTGTCGATTGTTTTTGTTTACTCAAATAAAAATATCACCGAAGATAACATTCAACTTCTTTACAAAGATTTAAGAAAATGTGAAGTATAATTTTTCAACTACACACGAATGTTAACTGAATCCTTTGATTATTTGTTAGGGAACATCCGAACGACAATTACTGGAATAGACACAAATTGATTAAACATCTGCGCGGTAGTGCCGAGCGCAGTGTGCCATACCTTGCGGTTCGACGCGCCCCTCCGCGTGGGGGCGCGGTAAAACCGCGTGCGCCGAAGCGGAGAAAAAAAAATACAAAAAAATACAAAATAATTTATTTACAAATGAACTTGTGCAGGCACATTACAATTTAGTTACGACAAAGAACCAGGTAACACAACTCAATTGTAGCGTATATCGCGTACAGAGAATTTCCTACGATTCCTGCACTGGGCAAAGCCTGTCTCGCAGGTAATCGATAAAAACATTGTTACTGTTTATTATTACTAAAAAGTTTTTTTTTTTGAAAAATTGTACATATTATTAAACACATTATCAAACAAACATATTATCAAAAATTGTTATTATTACTATACATTATTTTATTTTATCTTATCAATAGAAGCATTGTCAGTGTGTTCGACGGCGCGTGTTTTCTATACAAACTGAGGTACTTCAGTACAACGTTAAAAAGCGCAGCTCCCAGCTCAACCGCGCTCCGTCGCGGGGCGCGGTGCAGTGTGTTAATCGCTTTAGGTTTTTGAATAGTGTAACCATGGCGGATGATTTTTGGCCGTTAAACGCGCGTTGCCACTGTTTCAGTGCAAGTTTGGCATTAGTCGAAGATGAGCGTGGAAACAGCTATGTGTTTGTGGATTTTATATCGAAGACGGACAGACACTTCATAACTTTGTATCCTAAACTCAGACTATATAAACCATTGACTTACAAATAAATGGACGACGGGTCTAATACAAAAATCACGAAAAAAATGTCCCAAGTCGACCTATTTAAACGTAGTGACATGTAGAGGAATATGAAAAAGCTAAAACGTTAGATTTAAATTGTAATGTCATCGCAGTACTGTCTAATTTTGCTTGCTTCGCTGTCAGTCGAACAAACGAAGACTAAGGCGCAAATGACGCCCTCTATACGATTTTAACGCCCTATAAGTTCGGACACTTTTTAGCACGGACCCGATGTCCATATAAGTGTAAGTCAATGATATAAACCCAAATTTTTTTAATTACTTCAGGATGTCAATCAAGTAATTTGACGCTATAATAGCTTTCATAAATAATGAACTCAGGGCAGATGAAAACGCTGTGCGATATTGCATTTAACCAGAAGAAAAACTCTTAATTACATTAAAGTATGTAAAGCCTATAATCTCAAAGCACGCTTCAACGCGCGTTGGCCGCTCGCATGTGAACACCTACGGCGAATTACGTACAAAATTCAGTAAGTTGTAAGCGCGCGTTAGCAAAACGCTCACTGAACGCTCATCATTGTGTACATGCTCTAATAATTAGCACTATTATTTCCAATCGTACCATTCAATAAAGTGTAAATGAAACAGTTCAACATTAGGTATAAAGATAGTTTATTGCATAAGAATTTAGTGGGCAATACAATAAATAAGGCATGTTAAATGTAATATTAATTATATTATATTATTACTATAATAAAGAGCAGGAGTTGCTAAGACATTCTTATATTTTATAATCATTTCGGTAACACATTGAGCAATATACACAACAAAATTACAGCATAATTACTCACAAGAATATCAGTATAACATCAGTAAGTACTCACCGGGTATACTAGTTTATTACACACCACTACTTTCACCATATAAAAGGAGGACTGAGCTGTTATCTTTCGACTATCAAACGCATTCGGTGTTTTAGAGAAGACTGCTTCATATTTTTCCGTCGTGTCGTCACGGCTCGATCGGACGATATGGTAGGGAGTGAACAACGCAAGTCCTTATTTTAAATGATTAGGTTTAATCATCCTCTTAAATTATATTCTACATATTTAAAATGATTACATAAATATATCGACACTAATAGTATAATTAGGTTACAGATTTTATGTTCAGAAAGAAACAGTCGGAAATATTGTATTAGTCGAGCCATCCCTACTCGATCAGACAATATGGCGCTCGTGTAGGAAATATACAACTGAAGTACCAATTAAATTATTAGGTTTAATTATCCTCTTAAATTATTACATTCTATATATTTTAAATGTTTAGGTAAATATATTGACGGTTATTGTACAATTAGCTAACAAAAGTTAATTGCAACAAACAGTGCTCTCAAGTGTTCAAAAATAAATCATCGTAAAGAAAAACAAAATTGACATCAAATACCCGTAAGATATTTTTTATAGACGTTTTTCTCGTTCCTCCCAACACTCTTAAGCCTATATAGCGAAAATCTCTTAGCCACTAATGCCCAAATGTAACGAAGTATAAAGAATACACCGAAGCAGGACCCAGATCGGATTATGACCCTCTCTCTGATTGCGTCGCCTCGGCCTTGCTAATTAAATATAGCTAATTTTACGGATTAACTTATTAGATAAACAACCCACAAACAAGAAGGTTGTGTGTACAAATCACATCCGGGTCACCAGTGTTCAGAAGGAATGCGCAGTTTATATTTTATAATAAAGGAAGCACAAGATTAGCAAGAAGAAGCTGAAGCACGTTGTTGTGAACTATGATATTTGAAATGAATGTGTTAAGTATTTATATATGTTCATTTACCATGAGCAACCCCTATACTTTCTTTATGCATTAAGTAGTAGAATCTGATCAGTGCGAAGAAAGAACCTATAATATTTAGTAGTATTAGAGCTTCTTGTGAAAGAGTCCATCCAGGGAAGTACTGCCCTTTACCTATATCTGCCGCCAAGGAGTAACGTGACTTTTACTGCGTTCCGGTTTTGAAAAGTAAATTACTGTCATATGGGACTTTTTTAACGCAGACACTCATAGCCCCGAACGAGGAAGAGCCTGTACACCCAAACTTATGAGAGAAATAAATGTAGGCCGTACAAATATTTCTCCTAACTCGGGACCTCTACCGTGCAGCTCAGAATTGTAACCGTTCAACCACGAATGCAGTCGATTGCTCAGAATTTAGCGATTTAAAGTGTCGCTTACCACCAGGCCAGACTTGTTAGTCTCGTTGCCTGATGTCATAAAAAAAATTGAATTTAAATATATTTTAAATACCGTCAACAGCATTCTATAATTAATTGACAACCAAGATTTGAAGTCAACTCTATCACATTACGATAATATAACCAGAAATAGAGACGAAATGTCATTTAATTTGTTTGAAAACTATTCTGCCATATCATTACTGTGACCACTCGTACAACTGTGCTGTATATGGATTAATAATGATGATGACTGTTATTATAATACCTGGATGATTATGACAAATCAATCAAATGAAAAATTAAGTGCTTAGTACGAAAGTTTTACACAAATTTATAACTAAATACTTAATGTAATATATTTTGACATCTAACCTGCATTTTAGCGGGTTCGGAAGTTACAGTACCATCCAAAATAAGTCCACTTTCCATTTCCCTTTCGAGGAATCTGTTCAGTTTCTCGTTGTCATGAGATTCATCGCTGCCATGTGTTTCCACCAGGACGTAGAACGGGAACTCCCCTATCGGATTGCTGAAGTATAAATTTATATTATACAATTCGCCAAAGGCTCCCGAATTTTAAAGAATCTATTTCCAATACACAATATAAGAAAAATGTCATAATATCATTTATAATTGTAATAAATTTATTTTCTGTTATAAAGTCAATTCATTTTATTATTAATGAGTTCTATTTAGTTAATGATATATTTATATGTGGATTGTTTATTTATTGTGATTGGCCAGCCCGAGTTCGAAACGACGAGTGTCGTCAATTGTTTCACTTCAAATCGATCAGTGAACTTGAACTTTGCTATAATGGACGAAAATTGCAAAATTACATATTTAATTACCGATGAAATTTGATTTTGTTTGTTTTGTAATTAGATGCTTTGCTATTTTTCCCCACACCACCCAATGGAACAGCACGCTATTGTTAGAGATATTCTCGTTAATACAATAAAAACAGAATATTTTTGGAATATACGGATGATACACACAGGTCAGTTGTTGGCCTGCCTTTATTTCAGTGCAAGAGAGTTGATATTTATAAGTCATGTATCACTGATGATTTACCAGGAACGTATGTTCCTTATTTCGTCTCTATTTCTGGTTATATATTCGATGAACGGTAATAACAAAATGTCAGTGAGATTCTATATTATGCATTTCAAGAAAATTTCTAACTACCTCATCAAAGTCAAGCTTAATTTGAAAGCAGAATTTAATATTATTTGATCTCTATTAAACCAATTTTCAGCTTACGAAGCATGAACGGAGCGGCTTTTCATCGATTCACACATGATCCGAGCGTTCGAAGACGCGCTTGATAGAGTTTAGGTGTATGATGTCACATTTATAAGTAAAGATATAGCACTCAAGGATTTTTACCCTGCTGCGAGAGGTTTATGTTTTTCAAGTGTATGTATGTCCATTTCTTTTTCACGCTGTACAGCCTAATCGCCTTGATGGATTTTGACATATACGCATCTAACGACACTTCTTGACAGTGGGAGTGTCAAATGTACAATTAAAAAAAAAGTGAGAGACAATGGTAACGCCACAACAAATCGCGATGAAGGTAGTCGTCGACAGCGCAAGAGGGTCGACAGATATGTCTGCTCTTAAAGCTGTCATCTGCCGCCGTCCAGTCAACCCGTGACCATGGAGCGTGCAACCGTTCCGAAATATCGGGAAAATAAAAAGAAGTCATACGGTGGTAAGAAACCTGATACTAGTGATAATCATTTAGTGAATAACCACGAAAGTCTTAAAATCTATATACAATTTTAGAAATTATAATTTGAATAGCTTGACGTTTCGGCGAAATGTTGTAATAATAATAATTCTCGTTATAATAAAAGTTGAAAATTGATCTTTTAGGCCATGGGGGAGGCGAGGGTGTAAGGTGGATATCCAGCAGAATAATAACAGAGCCTGAGATGTGAGAGAGTTCGTCCAGGGAAGCACTGCCACCTTACTTATGTCTGCCACCAAGCAGTAATGTGAGCATAACTGCGTTCCGCTTTGAAAGGATAAGGGTGCTGGTGAAATTACAGGCACATGGGACTTAACAACTTATGTCTCAGGGACCGGCGCTATGGCAGTGACCCTCAGACCTTTGCGATTTAAAGCGGCACTGCAACTGTTATGGATAGACGTGTCGCTTACCACCAGGCGCACGTCTTATTCGTCTCGTCTCTTGGTAGTATAAAAAAATTCAAAAAGCCGTGATAATCAAGACGGCATCAATCGTACGCCGTCCCTTTAGCACGCAATTACAGGTAATATGTTGCCACTACAGCCCACACTACCCTGGGTCGTAAAATTCCCCATGATAATAATTCATTTATTTGTAAAAACATAAGTTATATAAAAGCTGACACGTGCATAATTACAACTTTTTTATATTAAAAAAAACGGACTCAGAAGTTTGTTTACTGGCTTTTTTTAACCGCTCACGCGATGCGCTCCTCCTACCGCAAAATGGCGGCTATTTGGTTTCGCAAATTAGAAAAGCATTCAGTTTAAATACACGTTTTTAGAAATAAAAATTACTATTCTGCATTGCTAAATAAATACCCTCCGTACTATCAACAAAAACATCTCAAATAAAATGCAGTAATACGTCGCAAATCCTGCACTTAAAAAGCACTAATGAAATTTTTGGTGTAGTTGGATAAATATGATAATATTCCGTTTGAGTGGTTCTAACGTTTACCATGAAATTACTCCTTAAAGTATAGTTTATAAACATTTATATTCAGGGTAAACTTAAAAAAAGCTACTTACGGTATGCTTTCAATAAATAAACACCGAAATCACCAGCGCAAACAATAACACACACGATTGTCGTGACGTATTTTTGAAGTTGTTTATTTTTTTTAAATGACAGACCCAGGCATTAAACATTCTATGGTTTGCTAGAGTAGTTACCGAAATAGCAATTAATATTAGTTCTTTTACCTGTTATAACTTCGATATCCGATAAATCGGTATAAAATCATCACCGGCACCTCTAGGTGTGGTATGCGTCTACGGCTGCATGTATCGCGTGAGCGGTTATTGGAATTACACCTATTTGCCAAATTTTATTGAAATCGGTTAAAGGACAATGCGCGAAACTGGATTCATCACCTAGTCTGGCACTCTTAGAGGTAGAATATTTTATTCATTTAATTGCCTCCGTGGCCGATGCTGAAATGCCACGCAAAGTCCTGGGTTTGATTCCCAAGCCGGGAGAAAAATGTGTATGGCCTAAATATATTTCTCTCGTGAGTTTGGGTGTAATTTGTGGTTGTCTATGTGTGTGTCCATGGCACCAGCGATATAGGGTTTCCCTAGCGCGGGGCTATGAGTGTGTTGCGTTATTATTCAAATTTAAATGGGACCAATACTGAGGTATACCCTCTTTCCAACAAAATAGTATCATCAAAATCGCTTCACAAATTGCCGGAGTAACCGGGTATCATACACCCAAAACAAAACAGTTGAATTGAGGACCTCTTCCTTTTTCTAAATCGGTTAAAAATAATATAGTTTCACTACGTCCGGTCCAACATTAGGCATACAAATATTGAAGGTAAGTTGATTTGTTGTTGTAAGGTTGAAATTCACAACTTATAAGTCTGTCAATTTTAATGGCAACTAGATGTCAAAATAATAAACGTAATATATGAATAACGTCAAAATATACAAATGTGTGTTGCTGGGTTGCCGCCGTACTGTAGCGCATCAGGCATGGTCGCTGCAGCTCACACATGCTATTCTTAGAAAGAGCCTTCTTGCTAAGTCGTATCAGTGGCAGTTCGAATGACGTTCTTCGCGTTGTGGCTGATAGGCTTGATTACCCCATCGTGCTTCATTGCATGAGACTGCATTCGCCTTCAATTTGAGGACTGTTTTTAATTTTTCTGTTTTTAATATTGGTAGATCCTGATGGAACTCCATACATAATTGTGTAACTATTAAAAGATTATGGCTGTATCTGTCTAAAATAAATTAATTTAGATTTAATTTGAAATGACAAAAATTAGACAGTGAATTTAGGGATTTATCATTTGAAAATTCGGACACTGTACATTGAACTTTACTAGTCAATAACATATTTAATTGTTTTTTAAATAGCATAAAGTTTTTCCCAGACCTTAGTGCTTTTGGTAAATTAATGTAAAATTACATGAATTTGTAATAAAATAAACAAAATCAGTGGTTCTTTAAGCTGACTGTACATATATACATTCAACCACACATCAACCTTAAACTGTATATTTCTTCTAACTACAAATTTCAAATTTATTAAAAGATCATAAGGTATAAATTCCAATTTTTTTTACAAATTCCTTATCTCTAGATGTAGCGCAACCTCGCGTAGTTCTTACAAATTATAGGTTCGGTGAAATCCACATACTTAGAACTACATTTTCTCTACTAGAGTCCGTTATGGCAATTATGTTAATATACAAGCTTTTTCTCCTAATAATATTTATCTATGTATGGAACAAGGCTGACATAGAGACGGGTGCACTTATTAAAACACAGCCCGTATCTATAGGGCAGACTTCTAAATTCAGGCACGATTTTAACGATGAACTTTACACATATGATAACGTAACTTTTTTATAAAACAACACCGACCTCAAAAGCTCGTGGAATTATATCTATTTGCCAAGTTTTCTTTGAAATCGGTTACCGGAAAGTGTGCGAAACAGGATTCATCCCCTAGTTGCCACCCTTAGAAATGGAATATTTTCTTCAAATTTAAATGAGATAAGTACTGAGGTATCCACTTTCCAACAAAAAAGAATCATCAAAATCGGTTTACAAATGCCGAGTTATCGCGTAACATATATACAAAAATCGAATGGACAACCTGCTCCTTTTTAAAGTCGGTTAATAATTATACCTGTTCCTGAAAGCGAACCAGCAGCAGACCTTACGAATTTTTCTATGCGTTTGTTACAGATTTTTGTTTTTGGTTCTAACGATTTTTTTGCCTTCTGTGAGAGATCTATGAAAGTATTTTCTCAGTGAAGATTTTAAGATTTTTTCTTTTTTATTCGTACTTTGTATTAATGATTGTAACTGTACGTTAACTATTACAATATTAACGAAACCCTCTCTAAGGTAGTTTGTTGGTTCAATGCTAACAATTTATTGCTCAATACCAATAGGACAAAGTGTATTACATTTAAATTACCTAATGTAAAATCGACTAGTCCAATATGTAATATTACATTACATATAGAAATAAATGGAGAAAAATTAGACTTTGTTTATAAAGCTGTCTTTTTGGGAGGACTTTAGCTAGAAAACTTCAAAGATAAACGCATATATCTTCTTTAGCCAGCAGATTAAGCTCTGCTGCATACGGAGTCCGTAGAATACGTGAGCTTACCGATGTTGCTACTGCTAGACTGGTTTACTTTAGTTACTTCCATAGTACGGGATTCTCATGTGGGGTACAGCGGCAGATATACAAACATATTTCTGTTGCGAAAGCGAGCGATTCGTTCAGTGTTCCGTTTAGGTTCTCGGGTTTCTCTCAGAGAAAAGTTTAACGTGACTGGTATCATGACTGTGGCATCACAGTAAATTCACTCAAATATGTTGTATGCCCGTAAAAATATACATAATTTCATTAAGAAAGAAGATATCCATAATATTAACCTTAGAGCTAAGTCCAAACTCATGGTACCCCGATTTCGTTTAACTAAGGTAAACGATTCTTTTATGGGGAACTGTATACGTTTTTACAATAAGTTTCCGAAGCATATATTAAGATTATCATTTCCTAAATTTAAAACTTACATTAAAGTATTTCAATTGGAAAGTCATATTACAAAATTGACGAGTATGTGTTAGATAAAGATGTATGGAAAGACAACATGAGTCTAGATTCCACACAATTATGATTCAAACAGCATAGCATTTAGGTTTATTTGAAAAGAGCAATCCCTGGAGTTTCTCGCTTGTTCTCCTTAGGGAGGTCAGCGTAGTGAATGAACAGTAGCTTAGTAGCAAGTTTTTTGAAAATTATTTTAATCCTTTACATTACATTTACATACATGAAACCAAAGTTGTTGTTAATGATGTTAGATAGTCCAGTAAGGTTGTATTTTGCAAATAACCCTATATTATTATATTTCCAAGTCCAGCCTATAGATATGCATCTCATAGCCATGCAAAGAATGCCAGTAAGTGGAGACAAAGCGTTTTTCGTTGAGGCAGCCTTCGTCGAATGAAATTTGCTCTAAATCTTCTCGTACGTTCTCTGCGTAATTATATTACCTAGTTTTTAATTGCGTCTGGCGCAGTATTGCAAATACTATGACGTAGGCGCATTTTGAGAAATATTTGCTTAGCCGGAAGTGCTAAAGGTAGATAACAGCGTTGGAGCTATTGCGCACAGCATCCTACTAGACTACACAAATATAGAAAACTTGGACCCACTTCGGAGGTCGCTAGTGCACTAAGTCCGACTCGGATCCGAGATTATACGAATATCGCTTTTACACCTAGAGATAAAATGATCCCTGTGACTTTTCGGACCGCCAGTTCTCGGATTTGGAACTGACATGAATCCTAGGGGAGGCCTATGTCCAGCAGTGGACTGCAATAGGCTGATGATGATGATGATGATGATGAATCCTCCAGTTACCACCAGGCGCACGACTTGTTCGTCATGTCATCTGGTATTATAAAAAAAAAACATTACAGGACTACTGTAATAGTTAGCCTATATCATAGTCCCACTGCTGAACACAGACCGTCTCCCCTATTCGGAGTGTTTAGAAACGTCACACATTATTGTACAGATTTGCAGATGTATGAAGATATCCTCACTAAGTGTTTCTTCAGCGAAAAGCTCATGGTAAATTTGAAATTAAATTTCGTACATTCATTTTGCAGGCCTGGATCTGAACCTGCGCCCTTTGCTGGAGAGGTGTTTGGGTCAATCCATTAGGCCACCACGGCTTTTGCAACATTGTAGACAAAATTATGTTAAATATTTTTATTACATTACATTTCATTTACTGCTTCCGTGCCCGAACGGGTACGATGCTGAACTGTAACGCAGGGGTCGCGAGTTCGATTCCCGGAACGGGAGAAATATGTTGACATGACACCATGACACCCGCGATACAAGTTTTCCTTAGTGCGGGGCTAGGAGTGTGTGCGTTATTATTATTATTATTATTATCATATTTATTTTAAACTCTCGCCTCTCCCAAGGCCTAAAAAATTAATTTTGAATTTTTAAATGGGAGAGGCGGTATTTCCCGGCAATGGCACAGTCGGCCGGGGTCAGGGACTCAGGTCCAAGAATCGGCGAACAATACGTGCCGTATCGAGCAGGACCGCCTTCTGCATTTGTGCTGGAAGCGACACGCCACAGAAATCCAACCGCCTCAAGCTGTTAGAAAGGCTGACTGGAATTAACCCATTTGCGGACAAAACAATTGGGATTATTTCAGTGGAGGCCACATCCCACATGTCGGTGATCTCGTGCGCCAGGTCGAGATACTTCCGGCGTTTCTCGGTTTCAGCTTTCACGAGACCCTCGTCATGCGGTATGGTGACGTCCACAAGAAATACCCTCGACTGCGATCGATCCAATATCACAATATCAGGCTTATTCGCAAGAATAGTCCTGTCCGTGATAATTGATCGATCCCAATAGATTTTGGTGCGGTCATCTTCGAGTATAGGCTCCGGTGAATACTTGTAATATTGCAACCTCTGTTGCACTAGTCCGTACTTGAGAGCGAGCTCTTGGTGTAATATTTTGGCTGCCTGGTTGTGTCTGTGCAAGTACTCAGTGTTAGCAAGAGCGGAACAACCGGAAACAATATCCCTAAGTGACTCTCCGGGACGGCCACATGCCCGACAAATGTCTACTGTGCCGTCCTTTAGGATATATTTCCGATAGTTCCGCGTCTTGATAACCTGATCCTGTATTGCACAGACAAAACCTTCGGTTTCCCCAAAGAGGTCCCCGAAACGCAGCCAATGCAGGGAGGCTTTACGATCCACAAATGGCTCGTTGAGTACCTTGAAGAACCTCCCATGGAGCTCCTTCTCTTTCCATACGGACTCGCGGTCAGAGGTGCTAAGCACCACCGGGTGTCGCCATTCCTCTTTGGCCAACGATAAGGGAGTTAGCCCTTTATCACATGTGACAACCTCTCCACGAATTACGTCATCCGTCATCGTCAAAAAGTAGTTTCTGAGACTGCATATCTCGCGGTTGTGCATGGTTTTGACACTTAATAGGCCTCTACCTCCACACTTCCGCGGGACATACAATCTCATAACTGACGATCTCGGATGATGCATTCGGTGAGTGCAAGTGTCGAACTGCACTGTCAATTTTATACAGTTCGAGGACCCTCGAGAGCCATGAGTGGGGCACCGAGTCGAACGCTTTCCTATAGTCTATCCAGGCAGCGGAGAAATTCCGACGGTTGCGTCTGACAAGTTGGCCAGCGACCGCGTCGATGAGGAGCAGCTCCTTACTACCGCGGCTACCGCCCCTACATCCGTTCTGAGCCTCAGACATCACACTGTTATCAACAATGTGCTGACTTATCTTGGAGCTCAAAACAGATGTTAAAGTCTTGTATATTGTACAAAGACAAGTTATGGGGCGATACTGTGATGGATCCACGGTAGCATCGCTCTTTGGAGCTAAATGAATGACCCCAGTAGTTAAGAAGTTTGGGAGCGTCCCACTCTCAAGGGCACTTTGGAACTGACGAGCGAGAGTAGCGTGGCAGCACCAGAACCCCTTCAGCCAATAATGATGCAGTCCGTCCGGTCCCGGACTTTTCCAGTTCGGAGCCTTACGGACCGCTACCGCTACATCCTCTTCAGATATGCTGATGGGATTCATAGGCGCTATGGTTGCACATGCTCCCTCGACCGCTTCGAACCATGGACCCTCTACGTGATCGACGGGCTGCGACCAAAGCCTTCGCCAAAAGGCGACCACTTCTGCTTTGTCCGGACGCTCACCCGTCAAGACCACATCAGGACGCTCCAGTGTCCTATAAAACTTCTTTTGGTCACTCATGAAGAGACGATTCTGCCGATACCTCTTCACCCTTTCGGAATATCGCCGAATCCGCTTGCCCCAAGCAGCTATCTTCTGCTTCAGATCATCGATGCGCCCTGTCAGTTTTCGTGCAAACTCCGGTGAGTCTACAAAAATGTTCTCACCGGGGAATGCTTCTCGGACAAAGCGCATCACTCTCGGCCTTGTGACGCCTGATCTGAAGCTAGTCAGTTTGCCGATGAGGACCCTGGCCCATGCTATACGACCCTCAATTCGCCTCATCCAGGCTGGCTTAGTACTAGTCCTAGGAGTAGTGCTGCCAACCTGGTGGTTACCGCCGGGTCTTGTTGGCGGCATCCTGACGCCGACAAATTGACACACAGTCATTGCGGCAGCGAAAAGAATTGAGTCTGTCTCCCAAAGGCCTGCGCTTTCCTCTAAAAATGAGGGAAGCATGTTGTTAATGGCCCCAACGGCATCCCGAACCTTGATACTGAGAGGCACTCGAGGCAGCCGTGGCCTTCGCTCAAGAGGCACGTGGCGATATTCCAGAATCGTCCCCTCCAGACTACTCCTCAACGCTTCCAAATCCAGGGCGACTGTTCCCCAATCACTTTCAGTACTACCCGTATCCGGCTGCTGAGCACTAGGTTCCCTGTGAACTTCCCTGCTGGGAACAGGAGAGCGCTCCAGCCTGGGTGGCTCTTCTTCCAGTGGAGGAACAGCCTCGCATCGTAATTGCTCGAGTTCGGCAGCGCTAAAAAGTCCTGAGCGCTGTAGGTACCGAACTCGGTCCGCCAGGTTTTGTTCTGTGACGGTCAAAGTTGGCTCCAGCCGAAGAAATTCGCGGTACATTACTGCTCGATAACCTGTCCGTCCGGTTCCCGAACCTGAGGCCCTAAAATAGGCCCGCATGGCATTTTTATTCATATCAATCGTCCATGCCATGCGGCGCCGTACTCCACCAGAGGCGGGTACCGATTGCTGGGACCGAGTTGCCCCAGCCCCTGCCGATACCATGCCAACTGGTGGTGATGGATCGTGAGTAGACTGGCCGGATGGTCGGGCCAGTCTGCCGCGGCTGGGGGCCCGCATACTGCCACGCCCAGCCCCAGCTCCAGGCGCGCCCCGGCGATTACCCCCGGGAAGCGGCCCTATTCGCTCATCGTAACTGTTGTGCTCCATCGTTTACGATGAGCAATTTTACACCCAGGGCTTTCACTCACTTACCCCGGGGAGACCGTTATTTACCCTATTTAACGCTGAGACCAGTTCCTTGACACGGTTCTGTACATCAATGAACTCAAGCGCTGACTGTTTGCACTACTGAAACGGTAAAGTGACATGATATTCACTGTGCCGTTCCACCAGTGGGCGATGAGGTCGTCACATCCCTACGCCTTTATTATTATTATTGTTATTAATTGTATTGTAACTCAAAGAACAGAACAAATAGTTCAATATTCAAAGTTCTCATCGCTCGTGGCAGTGGTTGGTGCAGTTGGTTGGTTCTCCTGCGAAGAATCGAGAATAGCTGTGGTGAATGAAAAACATCGCGATGAAATCTGCAGAACAGGCATCACTATTTCGTACCTAGTTTACTATAAACAATGTCGCAAATCGCAAATGTTACCTTAAACGCCTAAAGCCTCAAAAATCTATAGGCAGAGATAGCAAAAACATAGTAAGCGCCAAAAAAGGCTTAATATTCATTGTTTTTTTTAATTACCCAATTCATTTAACATTTTTGCACAATACAATAATGTACATACGGCGGACTTAATGCCATAACGCATTCTCTACCAGTAAAAACAGAAGGTGCTACACTTAAAACAGAAAAAAAAAATCATAAGATAAAATTTTATGGCGAATTTATAGGGTGTAAAATAAACATAATACAGCAAAAATATACTTAATATACTTATATAATAATCAATATATACACAATAAATATACCTAATAAATATAGTAAACATAATATTACTTAATAATATATAAGTACCCACAATACGAACGAAAACCCAGCAGAACGAAATTCATTATTATAATATCGCACCCCTGATGGAAGAATGGCATAAGTGGTGTTACGTTAAAAATGTTTATTGCTAACTAATATTGTCGATAGAGAATTACGAGAATTGGAGAGGATGTGGGGTATATTTTATGTATCTAACAGAGCAACATTTTTGATGTAACTCCACTTATGTCATTCTTCCATGAGGGGTGCGATTTTAAAATTAAATTTAGTATCACATTTATATTTCAAAAGAAACCCTATGATATAAAATTTGTTTTTTGTCGCCTATACTAAGGCAGCGACAAGAGCTCGGTAACGGTCGTGACTAAAATTTAAATATTAACTAAGAATAGTAATACAAATCAAATTTGGAATCAGATTTTCATTTATAACCATTGACTTACAAATAAATGGACGACGGGTCTAATACAAAAACCTCGAAAAAAATGTCTCAAGTCAACCTATTTAAACGTAGTGACATGTAAAGGAGTATGAAAAAGCTAAAACGTTGAATTTAAATTGTAATGTCATCGCAGTACTGTCTAATTTTGCTTGCTTCGCTGTCAGTCGAACAAACGAAGCCTAAAGCGTGAATGACGCTCTGTATACGATTTTAACGCCCTATGAGTTCGGACACTTTTTAGCGCGGACCCGACGTCCATATAATTGTCAATGTTTATATCCATCTTTGCAAGAAACATTTATTATTATGACTAAATTTGACAGCTCTTTGTAATCCAGAATTTTTACTCTTATATTTTCCACTCGAGAAATAGGGAATACTTTTAAAATATGCTTCCTGATGAATCCTAATCAACATAAATATACATAGAAAGTCGTGTTGCAGTATCAAAAGAAAATACGAGGTTCGGCTGCTCTCGAGGCAAAAGATCGGAAAGTAATTGGATGTAGCTTGATCGGTCCGTACAATTTATTCAAAGTTTTTTTCTTTTATCAGATTAATCTACATTTTTTATGCTTACTGGAATATGGTTAACCCTCGACGCAAATAAAGAGGTGTTATAAGTTCGAAGCAATTATCTGTGTGACTGAATGACATCGTAGCTCTTAAACGGACGGACTGACAAAGCGGTTTTCTTTTATTTGAATGTTTTAGGCAGCAGTAGAGCTCTTTGTCACAGGAGGTGAGGGTGCTGGTGAAATTACAGGCACACGGGACTTGTTAACTTGTGTCTCAGGGCGCACAGTAGCAGTAATAACTAAAAAAATAACTAAGATCTTTGCGAATGGCATTGCAACTGTTATGGTTAGGCGTGTCGCTTACCGCCAGACGCACGGCTTGTTCGTCCCGTCACTGGGCAATATTACAAAAAAGAGGTCGGTCAAACCTTAAACAAATTTTAAAAACCTGAAAATAATTTCGAAACTACGAAATGTGTTTCTTAATTTAAATAAAAAAGTTATTAAGAAATATTATTTTTATAGGAAATGAATCTATTTTTCCGGATTTTTCGGAAACCCATGGTCACGGTTGACTGAGGTGGTACGGTGGTGAGGTGGTGGATGCAGGAGTTTACAAGCTTGACTCGGAGTGCGATCTCTCTTATATTGGACAAACGAAGCGAAGTATTTGTGCCCGCGTCAAAGAACATATAGCTGATGTCAAACACCGTCGCGTCAACAAGTCTGCAGTCTACGAGCATGTCATAAATAAACCTACACATTCAATGAAGTTTGAAAAACCCCAGGTCCATGCAAAAGAAGTCTGTTATCTACCCAGGATGCTGCGAGATGCCATTGAAATTAAAAAATATCCTAATTTCAACAAGGAAGAAGGTTTCTCCGTACCACCAGTTTGGGATCCAGTATTTGCATTAATATTTGACGTAACTGATTGATGACTGTACCACCTCAGTCAATCGTGACCATGGGACCTGTAAAGGTCCCGAAACGTCGTTTTGTTTGAAAAAACAAATACACGCGATTTGAATCCGGAAAAATAGTTTCATTTCCTAAGTGTAACAATCGCGAAAACCTAAGAACTCTACATTATTTTGTAGTTTTTTTTACACTTGTTTTTGTTACCTACCCATCCTGTGAGACAAGGCCGTGAGCTTTAACATCGTCTGTTGTCACATCTGCTATGTAGATAGAAAGGTATTGTCTCAGCTGAAGCCATTTTTCAGACCCTAAGCTTTTTGCAAAATTAGCTATATTTCGTAGCAGGAGTTATAGGATGTGTCTAGATTTCCTCCAATAACACTTACATAAAAAATAAACACATTTGTAACTATTTAGTAGCAAACAGTCTCTCAATAATGGCAAAAAAACATCGTGCCGAAACCTACTTATCGACGAACGCTTATAAGTGCGATGTCCCAAACTACATGTTCACTACTACGCGTCCAAGTTAGCCGCGCGACTGTCACTACTAACCCTTTTCATACAATTTTTAGAATGTACATGTAACGTATGTTTTTATCTATTTATTTATTCAACATGGTACATAGATATATAAGTCACATTTACTTTAAATAACATTATGTACACTCTTTGCGACTGCTATCTAATTACAATCGTACACAGATTATGCAAAGAAAAAAAAAATAATTACACACAGATGATTGAAATAATATGTAATTAACGGTTGAATTATGAATTAATAATATTATGAAATAATCAAAATAATACGAATGCTCGCATATGTATGAGTATGTATTGAATATAAATATTATACTCGTATATTAATTTTATATAATCAATCATTTTTTGCCACAAAATATTTCATAATCTGGCGGTTATGATCAAAGGTCTACGAAGTATCAAATTAACAAAAGGAATATTCGCAATATTTTAAAGAGATAAAATAATTTTCCGAACCGCAAAAGGCCTTTTTCCAATCCACAGGCCTCTGATGTAAAACTCGGCAGAAACCCGTTTCATGATAAAAAAATATTATTCAATAATCTATAATAATCCTTTAGGATAAGAATATGAGGGACGGACACGAGTAAACCCAGCGGAGCTAGTATTTTGGTAAAATGGATCAGATGTTAAAGCTGTATACAACCCTCATGATCAGACTGCAGCTCCTTTTACTTACAAAGGCCTTATAGGAATAGCTACTGATATATAAAGTCAGAGTGTAGGTTAAAACTATCTTCAGTATGAAATTTAAAATGGCACTAAATACTATTTACATCGAGTATATAATAATCTCAGTACAAAGTACTAAAAAACCGACATCAAAAGTAAATGGAATTACGTCTATTTGCTAAGTTTTATTGAAATAACCCCTAGTTCGCCACTATACAGGACTTGACACTGGAGATAATAAAAATCGGTTCACACTACTCAAAGTATATTGAGAGAAAAACGCCTTGAATTGGTGAAATAGCAAAATCAACTATTAAAATAATTGCTCCTAAATTAAAGTTAGGCGCTATTTATAAAAATGAATCTTCATGTGTGAACAGCCACCCTTCGAGGTGGATGATTTTCTTCAAAATAAAATGGGACCACTATGGAAGTACCAACAAAAAAATTATCATGAAAATCGGTTCACAAATACCGAAATTATCGCGTAACATCAAAAAAAAAAGAACATACAGACGAATTGAGAACCTCCTCTTTTTTGAAGCTGGTTAAAAAGAAATAGAGATAAAATGTAATTTTAATTTGTTTGAAAACCATTCTGCCATATCATTACTGTGACAACTGCGTTCCGATTGGCCAACCCGAATCCGAAACAATTGACGGGTGTCGCTAATGGGTGATGTCAATTGTTTCACATCAAATCGACCAGTTAACTTGAGCTTTGCTATAATGGACGAATATTGCAAAATTACATATTTAATAACCGATGAAATTTGATTCCGTTTGTTTTGTAATTAGATGTTTTGCTGTTATTCCCTACACCACCGAATGGAACAGCACGCCGTTGTTAGAGATATTATATTTATTACAATAAGTCCGGAATATTTTTGGAATATACGGAGACGTACGCACAGGTCAGTTGTTGGCGCTGTTTCTATTTCAGTGCAAACGAGAGGTGATATTTATAAGTGATGTATCACTGATGAGTTACCAGAAATGTACGGCCCTTATTTCGTCTCTATTTCTGGTTATATATTCGATAACTATATATCATATTCATAGTCGAGCTAACAAATGACGGGACTTTTTTACGATAACCAAATAACGAGACGAATAAATCGTACGCCTGGTGGTAAGGGACACTCCTGTCCCTAGTAGGTGCAGTGGCACTCTGAGCTTTAGATCGCAAAGATCTGAGGGGCTGCCACTGCATCTGTGCCTGTAATTTCATCAGTATCCTTGCTCTCGAAAACTGGAACACAGTAATGCTGACATTACTGCTTGGTGGCAGAAATAGGTGATAATATTATTTGACTGTTGAAATTTAAATTAAATTTTTACTGCATTTGAATGGTGAATTATCGATAGTTCGTATCTATGATACGTCATTTATTTTGTTACATTCTATGGCTTTTTTTAAACTCAGTGATTGATAGCTAAATGACAAGGTTACAATAATATGTTTAACATTTTGTAAGCAAATAATTTAGTACAGACACCGTTCGTAAGAATACTGTTTTATTTATAACCTAACCTCTGGTTAAAACAACCGACCTCAAAAGTCATTCATCCCCTAGTTTACCACCCTTAGAGGTGGAATATTTTCTTCAAATTTAAATGGGACCACTTCCGAGGTACCCTCTTTCCAACAAAAAAGAATCATCAATATCGGTTTACAAATGGCGGAGTCGTCGCGTAACATACATACTTTTTTTGAAGTCGGTTAAAAATTAAATGTTAGTATTTTTTCTCTAACCTGAAATAGTACATTATTTTTTAGAAGGAGGTACATTATTGCTGAGGGAAGTAAGGGACTGCTGAACGAGTATGAGTTACAAGGACAAGCGACAGCGAGGCCTTGTTTAATACGAGTCAAGTAATCCCCGTTCCCGCCGAAGCATGTATAGATTTTTTCTCAAACAATGTGAGGAAATAATAAAATATAAAAAAGAGAGAAGAGAGAAGAGAGAGGAAGATGTATAATAGAAAAAGTAAAAAAACATTAATTAATATTAAGAATAATGTTTGACGTGTTAAGACAATTGCTAAAAGAACACATTAATAATAGCAGTCTGCTGAACTTCTGATGATGTGTTTGAATGTGTACATGTCTATTACTGTATTTTCATTATAGCTCTTCTCACTAGCACTCGTTTCCGCGACCAAAATACAAAAAAGACGGAAAAACAAAAGAATACCAAAACACTTTCAATGTTACCGCCATTTTCTTTTTTTTTTAAGTAAACGGTACAGGTAGGTATTTTGAATTCTTGCAATTATGACCAGGTCAGTCGGCTGTATGAGTTTTTCTTTTGCCTGTTTACATAGTTTATTATTAGTAGGTAGATTTAAAAGTTTAGAGAAGAGGACAGCAATGGATTTTCATACTTAGTTTGCAGGCCTTGGCCGGAAAGAAGTCGCATGGTCCAAAAACGACAAACTTTCTGTGTTCGTTTTTTGAAAGTAATGCAAACTTTTCCTAGCATATTTGAGAAAATATAATATATATTATAATACATACTGTAGTGATGCTTGTTCGATATCATCTTTTATATTCAGGATGATATTTATAATCAATTTGTGAAATTATTATTTTGGCATTATGTAGGCTACTGCGCACACGCGGGAATTTACCAAAAATTTAATTTTATTTATAATTTTAAGTTTACTTGTACATCACAAGTCTAAAACGATCTGTCAAAATCACTATGCCATGTTGGCTCGAATATCGATGAAGTTTGAACGAGCTTTTTATCACGTCTCAAGCCAGCTTTGTCTCATTGGTCGCCCATGACGTAATACTTCAACCAATCAGCGGAAATAGCATCATAATATAATAATAAAGGTTGCATACCAAACCAAAAATTTAAGCATATTACCACGGACCAATAACCCGAGTAGACTGCTAATCTCCATATTTAATGTGTGTTCATTTGAAAGCAATAAATATTAAAACGAGGTAATAAATTAAATGCTCTGTTTGTAGTTTGCTTCTTGAACGTTGTCGGAATGTCGCTCCGATAAATACTTTATATATATACAGATTTGATTCGTCAATCGATTTGATTGTACTATCAAACCTGGCTGCAACCATTTTCAGGATACTTCTGACATGAGCCATAAGCGATACAATGTTTTCGCATTATCTCTTGGAAGCCATCTGTGTTCGCTCAGCAGACTTATCCCATAAACCACTCAAATAAAATGATGCGCCAACGAAGTCGTCATTTTCTGAAGCAATCCTGATCTGGGTGTGCTGGATCTCTAGAATTATTATCGTAACTACGGTAAATCGGAATACTTTACTTGCAGAACTGGCATATAAAATAATATTATTGCAATTGCATTCTGTATACGGCCCTCGCTACAAGATTCCTTACACCATATGAGCGATGCCACATTGGCGTTGCCACACGAGCGATGCGATGTCGCAACGGAACGTCGCTTTGTTTCGCAACGCAGCACCCCTCCCCGCTTCGTCTCCTGGCCCTTTGTCCGAAGCACACATGTTACGATTACGCAACGCCAATGTGGCATGTCGTTGTAATTTATATATAATACAACGCACGTCACCACCGCTCAAACGTCGCAACGTCGACGCATCACATCGTGTGGCATCGCTCTAACGGGAAAGTACGAAGTTCATTTAATTCGTTCGTGTTATATCTGATAGTACTTGGAACGAGACGAAAAATTGTTTATAGCGAAGATTAACTCGGATGATTTATTACGCTGGCTTCGTTTACAGTTGAGATACACTGGCGAGTCGTTCGCAGAACAGGATAAGGAGGGTTTTTATGGTATACTATCTGTATAAAGCACAAGTTCGATCGTGAATGGAGTACTGCTGCCACCTTTGGGACAGCACAGCCCATTATCAGTTAGTGGAGCGAATAGCGAAGAAACCTATTAACAACCATTCTCTTATAGAATCGAAGTTACAAAATCTCGAGCATCGCAGAAAAGTAGCCTGGTTGTCGATTTCCTATCGGATACATTTCGGGGACTGTGCGCAGGACCTATTCAATGTTAATATTTCCCAATAATTTTTAACGCGTGTTTACCTCAAAATAATAAATAAAATTGAGCGATTGGCGCCGAGTGGTCTAGGCGCGTAGGCACCAGCACTCACGTCCGGAGCTAACGCATCGCGCGTTAATTTAGTGCTTTGTTGTCTGTCAAATACATAAACTCGCGCGCAGACTTCGCCCACTGCCCTGCACACCCTTGTTGTTGCTATAGTAACAGCGTTTGTCAATTGTCGGGTGTCAATATTGTTCAAAATTTTTCGGAAAACTGAGACGTCATAACTTATTTATTTGTTAAGTATTTGAAAAAAAAACCGAACAAGTATTGTTAATTTCCATTATACAGTATGCTCCCTTAAAATGGTCAGTGGTTTTTTTATCAACCTGGTAACAATGGCAAATGCGTTGCTGGCCGAGATACATAAGATCTTATGTCTCATGTACCTGAGAAGACACTGGTACTGCCGTCTCTTCAATCCGGAACAGTAGCGTAGCTCTACGGCAGCGAGTAACCAGGATCTTTTAAGAGGGAGCAGAGGAAAAATTCCTAATCTTCGATTTGATTTTAGAGGGGTATATCCACTTTAAAGTTAAAAATAAAACATTGTTTAAGTAACCACACGATATATTCAAGCATAGACACTAATCAGAAACATAAAACAATAAAGTTTCCTTGATAGAAAAAAATCACGAAATGACCTCTAATTTTCACATTTTTTCGATTCATCCTCGAAATGCTACAGGTTATTAGGACAAAAATTAGATAATTAATTATATTTATGCATGATCGAGAACTGTCACTACGCATTTTTTTTAATCCCTTTAGTTTTAGAGTTATTCCGCTAAAACGAATTTGGTACTTTTAATGCGCAAAATTCAACATCTCCTGTCGCATGTCACGCGAACTTCAGGCATATATTTGTCTCACAAATGTAGGCGGAGCCAACGTCAAAACTTTTTTGGCATGCTCCCTATTAAACAGTAGACAAGCTTGCTCACGAATATTGTTATAACTGTTTTTTAATGGCAGCCCTTAATATAAAACACAGACAAATTTTGCATGAAAATCCTGAATTTCAATTTGAATTTGGTAGCAGGAGAGCTTCTTGTGAAAGAGTTCGTCAGGGGAAATACTGCCACCATATCTATTTATGCTCCCAAGCAGTAAAGAAGGTATCACTGTGTATCGGTTTTAAAGGGTAAGGGTAAAATTACAGACACATGATTTTGTAGATTTATAACTCAGAATGACGGTTACAGCGTCATGTCGCGTACCACCAAGTGCACGCCTTATCCATCCCGTTACTAAACATCATTAAAAAACAAAATACATCAAGGCACACGCTCCATGATTTTGTGATGCAACAAACCATACACCCGTTACTGTTGCATAAAATGATTTGACGCACGCAGGGCCCACTAAGTAGGTTCAAGATAAAAAGTAACCAAGTTATTTGTGATATATGTAGTGTCGCGACGCTGTATTGTTAACCCGAAACAAAAAAAAATTTAAGTGCCTTACGCGTCGATTATTATCAGAACCGCTGTCGCCATAACACACAAACCTTGATAATGATTGGTCCTAGTTTCTAATTTAAAAAGAAATAAATTCTGGACTGTTAATATAATTTCAACTTTACCCTGTAGGCATACCGTTGAAAGTTCAATACGATCAACACCTAGGTACATTGCAAGTTACCAACGTTTTTCAGTCAATGTGCTGCCACCTAGCGGTTAATATCTGAACGACGACGAAATCCAGATAGTTATTTAGTTTTTCAAAAAAGGAGCGACTATATTGCAGAGGAATAATGTTTATTTTCGTTTCATGCAACAAAAAAATGAATAGGACAATAAGAAAATTTAAAATTTATTAAGATTAAATGAAATAAGACTTCAAACACCACCATTGATAATATTACAAGTGTGACTATAATTTTTGCACTCCAAACTAGCGAATTAAGACATTTTTCTACGATTTTCAAGGTTTTCATCGAGATGATTAACACGACCATAACGTATAAATCGAAAATGGCGGACTTAGCTCAAGCTCGCGGAACTCCGCGAACTGTTGGCATACGTGTCATGCAAACTAAGCATTTCTCCTATATTTATTGTCCTGCGATTATTATATTATTAACTGTTGTTGTAGCGTAAATACCTGACAGCAGACAGCCGCTCGTATTTTACTTTCACACACCATTACCTCAGCAGGTGATAAAATAATGAATAGCCGCCCTGGTACAGGCGAGTACCTACTGTTAAAGAAAACAGTCAATGGGGCGGCGCTCGGCGAACGTAAGCAAAAAATGTGATACAACTCCGATTCAAGCTACGACCTGACTTGCATGTGACAGTAGTAATAATAATAATAATATTAATAGTAACATTGTTCATTATCTCACAACAATACAGGAAGAATTTTAAGCAATATATCAAGAACTATACAATAACAACGAGAATTAGACTGTTGGGCACTGGTGCCTGAACTAGACGTAAGGTCTGTATTTCAGGTCACCAGGATTATGTACTCAAACAATTGCGATAAAATTAGGTACTAAAGTTTACAAAAAAATTAAAAATAAGGAAAATACTGTCTAAACTAGTGTTAGTTTGATTAGTAATCGTTTGTATATATGTGTGTAAGTGTATATTATATATATAAATATACAGTGACTCGGATGGTCGACATGCACCTCATCTCGCACTAATCAGTGTCAATTTAAATAAAAAATATGCTTTCATACCCATTTTTGATTCCAAACAATTACATAAATAAACTGACCAAATCGCTGTGCCAGCATGTCTGCCTCAAGGCGCACAGAGTCCCTAATTGTTTGTGAGGTTACGCACCTCTTCCTTTTGCTCCGTAAGTGCTTCGGCTTACGCTTGTCATTTACAACGTGACAACGTTGACACCGTGTCTTCTCGCCACAACGTGCAATCTCAAAGCCACGTCAAATTACTGCTTACATCGAAGAAAATGAGATCTCAGCTTCTGTTAAGTTTCCAACTTTTTTCACTGTCATGCTATTTTTATTACTGTTATGTTTTTGTTTTGGTTTGAATGCTAAGTTTTTGTGTCTTCGTTATTACATTCCAACTTTTTCAATTATCTATGTCCTCGCAAGATGCGTTTGTGTAGTTCGATCTGGGATCGATATGTTCCCAGATAAAAATCTTCAAAGGTGCTTTCAAGCAAACCTTAAAACCCACACCAGGAAAATGACAATTGGTGAAGTTCGAGACCAGCTGGACGTTCAAATGTCTCGGTACCGATGTCCCATACCAATCGATGTTTAAAGAAGAGCCTTTCAAAATAGTGTTTAACAACTCATGAGCTTGGCCAGGAATCCCAAAGACCATGTGCATCTCATGCCTACCTATTATCCTGTTATCACTTTCTGCGTCTAACGTCAGCATCTACTACGATATTTTCTTATTGCTATCTACCTCCGACATGACACGCAAATTATAAATTATTAATGAGTTCCGTCACTAAGACCTTTCATGCATTCAAGCAATGGCTGGGTTACGAGTTTCAAATTCCCGGCTGTCAAAAATGCCTCTTTCGACAAAAACGGCGAAAGGCCTGGTAAGTCCAAGTCCAAGAAAACAAGCTAGCGTGAACGAACCATATGAACGCTGTAGCCCCCAAAACCAGGAAAGGTCTGAGTGCAGGCAGCTCCCTGGACACAATAGGTGAAACTCCTCGCTTAGGAGCTTTTCATTTGCCTCGCTAAATCCCCTCGGGTGACAAAAAGGCCAGGCCTCGTTGTCTAAAATTTGTTTGGTATTATACATTTTTCTTTTCTTCTATATTAGCCCATTTAGTAAATACTACTCGTCCTCAAGAAATTAAAATTTTACCACCATAAAAACAGTGTGTACCAGCTCGATGTTAATCAGAGCATCGGAAGAAACGGTTTGCAGAAAAGTTTGAGATTCACGTATCAACGACTCAACGCGGCATTTGTCCGAGTGATTAATGACCAGATAAGTTGGAGAAAAACTGTTTAAGTAAGATGCCCGATAGGCATTAAGGTTCCGTCACTTGAGTTCTGGTTTAATCACGTCATTCTTAACTACACTACTGCTCCTTTATTATCAAAGTCATTATTGGAACGAACTAGGCCATGGCGAGCTTTTCTTTACCAGTTTAAATAGGTCTTTTCAAACCTAGTTTTTCTATGCCTAATGACGACATCATGTATCAGCCTACACTGTATTTCATCAGTATTTCTTTTACGAACATTTATATCTAAGTCAAGAAACTCGTTCCCAGAGGCATTCATCAGAGAAATCAATCAAATTTTCGGGAAATGGAATTTCTGAAAATAATTTTATATTTGGAAACACGAGATTTTCGTTTAGTGACTTGATATCATTATAGTATATGAAGATATGCTAATGATTAATGATACCAATGATCGTCAAGCGTCAGCCCGGAGGCACGTGGCGGTGCGTAGGCGAACCAAATACCCATACGCTATTACTTGTAGGAGCGAATGCTACAATCATCAAGAAGATAAAATATTTAAATTTTTGAGTGGAAATTTCCTTCGCTGGTGTAGGCGGTAACTATGGACTTGCCTCGTTTCTGACACACCTCTCTGGCTTTGTCCACTTACATCAACCTTTTCAAACATACACGTTAGTACTTTTGACACGTGCTTTTTTTAAGGACATCCTGAAATGGTTGAAATATATTATGTAAATAATTTATCAGATACATGATTTTGAATAATGCGCAACCCCAAAAAGCTGAGTAATTGTTTTTACGTCGCTACATCTCGGAGACTTGACACTTATTCATTAATTCCTTTTTAAAGTCTCAAGAACAATATTCTTTAGGAAATTAAGTTTAAGAATATAATATATAAACTGTAGGTATCCCAGTTATACGTCCCACTGCTGGATGCAGGTCTCCTCCTCTCAGTCGAGGATTTAGGCAGTAATCCGTCACGCCCAATGAGAGTTTCAGACTTTACACGTTTCAAGGTTGTGAACCTTCTTCGACGTGCAGGTTTCGCCAAAATGCTCATGGTAAAGATCCAAGAAACTAAAAAGTGCGACCCCGGATTCGAATCCACGGCCTTTGCTAGAGAGGTGGCAGGTCAAACCATTAGGTTACGACGGCTTTTTACAGACTGTACGTATACCAAAATCATTATTTTCTTTAGACATCCTATAAGAAGTAAATAATATATAGGTATATGTATATATTTACTAGCTGTGGCTCGTGACTATGTCCGCATAAAATTTTTACATGCTATTAAAACAAAAAAAAATACTTCGATCCGGCCGGATCCGAACCGACGCTATGCCAACTAAGCTACGGAACACCAGAGGACGAATTTTTCTATGTGCTTGTTGTCGGATTTTTGTATTTGGTTTTTTT
>NW_020655294.1:1413942-1437618 GCF_003589595.1 Hyposmocoma kahamanoa
GAAAAATAGTTTCATTTCCTATTGTAGATAGAGTTAAAATAATTGGAGAGAATGTGGGTTATATTTTTCTGTATAATATGAATAAACATTTTTGACGTAACTACACTTATGCCATTCTTCCACGAGGGGTGCGAAATAGTTGTGATCAATGAGGCTGTCTAGAAATATTTGCGTCACCAGTTGCCACCACTTAGGCGAAACGTCTCGCATTTGTCAAAGCTAGAACATGGAATTGGAACGCAGTATTTTTCAAAATTTATTTTGGAAAACTTGATATGTAGGTTGGATGGTTTGTTATTGTGGGTGACTGTGTGCGCGTATAACGTGCGAGTGTATTTATTTTATTTGTAATTGTTATGATGGTTGGCCATCAACATGGGTGTGCTAAAGTTGAACCGGTCTCTCAGATTCTTCAACCAAGATTTCCTCCTGGCACAACTATGTTTTCCTTATATTCCTGTTTGCAATTTAACAAAGTTTGTTTCTTAATAGACAACAGTGTCTTGTGAATAATAATATCAATCTGTCTTTTTTTATAACACTACGTGCCGGCACGAACAATTCGTGCGCCTGGTAGTTAGCGACACAGAGCTTCCAATTCTGCCTGCCACCCTGAGACATAAATTGACAAGTCCCATGTGCCTGTAATTTCACCAGCACCCTTACCCTTCACAACTGGAACACATAAATGCTCACGTTACTGCTTGGCGATAGAAATAGGTAAGGTGGCAGTACTTCCCTGGAAGAACTCTTTGACAAGGAGCTTTACTGTCAGTCGCTTTTAAATCATTTATTTATTTTACTCATTTCCAAAACGTAATCTATTGTTACAGGTTATCCACCCATTGCAATAGACCAGCAAAATTACTACATGTAACTTATTATATAAGCGCTATCTTTGTCAATTTACTCAGAGAACAATGGCACAGATCAATCCTTACGTGTGTCTCTTCAAAATTATAATGAAATATTACAATTAACCACTCACGTGATGCGCTCCTTCTACCGCAAAATGGCGGCTATTTGGTTTCACAAATTAGAAAAGGATTCAGTTTAAATACAAGTTTTTATAAATAAAAATTATTATTCTGCATTGCTAAATAAATACCCTCCGTACTACCAACAAAAACATCTCAAATGAAATGCAGTAATACACCGCAAATCCTGCACTTAAAAAGCACTAATGAAATTTTTGGTGTACTTGGATAAATATGATAATATTCCGTTTGAGTGGTTCTAACGTTTACCATGAAATTACTCCTTAAAGTATAGTTTATAAACATTTATATTCAGGGTAAACTTAAAAAACGCTACTTACGGTATGTTTTCAATAAATAAACACCGAAATCACCAGCCCAAACAATAACACACACGATTATCGTGACGTATTTTTGAAGTTGTTTATTTTTTTTAAATGACAGACCCAGGCATTAAAAACTTTATGGTTTGCTAGAGTAGTTACCGAAATAGCAATTAATATTAGTTCTTTTACCTGTTATAACTTCGATGTCCGATAAATCGGTATAAAATCATCACCGGCACCTCTAGGTGTGGTATGCGTCTACGGCTGTATGTATCGCGTGAGCGGTTAAAACTCCAGTTTCATTCCAGTAGTTCTATACGTTTCACAAATTACAACTGGTTATGGGCCCAGGTTGATAATTTGGATTATTGGAAAGAAAAATAACGCAGTAAGTTCAGTAAAATAAAACGTTGGTTCGGCAACGGTTACGAGAATCGAATATATAACCAGAAATAGAGATGAAATAAGGGTCATCCATCCCTGGCAACTCATCAGGCAAATGGGTCTTAAATCACTTTTTCATCAACTTTATTTGCGCTGAAATCACAAATTAGAAAGTTGAAATAGTACCGCGCCAACAAATGATCAATGTATACGTCTCCGTATATTCCAAAAATATTCTGTATTTATTGTAATAAAGATAATATCTCTAACAATGGGGGAGTGTTCCATTCAGCAGTATGGGAAAAACATCTAATTACTAAAGAAACGTTCATCGGTAATTAAATATGTAATTTTTCAATTTTTGTCCGTTATAGCAAAGCTTAAGTTAAACTATCCGATTTGTAGTGAAACAACTGACTCAATTGTTTCGAATTCGGGCTGGCCAGTCGGAGCGCACTTGTCACCGTAATGATTTGGCAGAATAGTTTTCAAATAAATTAAATGACATTTCGTCTCTATTTCTGGTCAAATAGATACTCGATGGTTACGAGCAACGGGCGAAAAACAAAATGGAGGTATCACCATTGACTAGTTCAAAATTCTACCGAGAAAAACGTTATGGAAGTTGAAAACTACAGATTCATTCCAGTAGCTTTATATCGTTTGCATATTACAAGCATTCCTTGCATTATTAGTTGAAGAATGCATTATTTTTCTATTTATAATAAAACGCCATAAAGAAGGCTATTTGTAAAAGAGTAACAATCTCGCAGGACTATTTACTTCTGTTCCATAACCTTTGACAAAACGTAATATATTTACCAAAAACTTTCAAGTATTTATTACACTATTTGAATACCTTTTAGATCTGTTAGTAGGTGGTTTGGCAACGCATCTCGCGTGTTTTCTGTGAGGTTGTTAGTATTTACAAATAACCATAGATATTGCATCAAACAGCCCTTTATAGTGATGACATTACGCTATTATATAATTTATCTAAAACCTAAATAACCTAGGGCAAAATTAAAAAAACTTTCGAATGAGCATTTGACTGGTTCTAATATTTACGTTGCGACGTCAATAAAACAGGAATCCCTCATTCATCGACATAGGTTCTAATGCAATTACCTCCCGTATATTTTGAACTCTAACAGATTTCGCACGACGCAGGGGAGTTGACATTTTATTTATAACGGAGCTCAGGCGCCGAGGTTTTTTAGATTACACTCATAATTCTACCCTGTCCCGTCTTACACAGGGTGCTTCCTAATACTGACGTTTTCATCGTCAAGTGGCGGTGTGATTTGGACTTGAGATGCACGCCATTTTCGAGTTCCAAGAAACGTATGTGTCAAATGTTATTTACACTTTAATATTATATTGGATCAATTCCGACAGGTGATAATAGATGGCGTTAGCGTCAAACTAAAACGCGCTAACTAAGTCTTCTTCGTTATAATTATTAATACAAAGATCGAACACTCAGAAAAAATTCCTTCAGTCCGGCCGGATTCGAACCGACGTCTTCTAGCAAACCGTGCCAGACGCTTTGCCAACTAAGTTCGAATCCAGATCGAAGGAATTTTTCTCTAAGTATTCGATCTCTATTAATAATTACAACAAGTTTATTATGTGTGTGGAGAAACTTTACAAAAAAATGGAATATCCATTCAATACAAATTTAAAGTCTTCTTCTCTTCTTCCTGTCCTTATCCCACGCTAGGTGAGGTCGGCACAATACATATTTATCTTCCACTCTCCCCTATCCGCCGTCATTCCCACACTCACACCTCTCTTATCCATGTCGTCTTTTGCACAATCCATCCTCTTTTTGGCCTTTCTTTAAGACACTGCAGTTGACCGCTGATAGCCTTGACTGCGCCAACAGATAAAAAGGGCGAACTAAAGGCTCTCAACCCATACAAAGCAATTTCCTTCGCAGCTTATATGAAAGTGAACACTTTGTTAGTGTAATTAGAAGAGTGTTAGCTATGAATGTGGAGGGATATAAGGTTAAAAAAGCTTTGTATCCAATCTGTGGCACACCTTGTTTTCACAAGTTGAGTTCGTCCAAGGAAGCACTGCCTCTTTAATAACCTGTTCAGATACAGGTGTTGTAATGTGTCGAAGCAACGTGACTTCTTTAGGAGTTGTAGAAAATAATAAAGAATACATAAAAATAATACAAAGATTTTTGAATAACTTTAGTTAAAGTGGTAATTGTTTTTAAACAGTTTTATTTTATTTGATCATTATTTAATTGTGTTTCTATTTTGAAATGATACTTTTAGTTTAAATTATCTTACTAAGACATATGTGTATAATGTAAATCGATGTTTCCTTTGATATCATGTCATTTTTTTTCTTCGAAAACCGGTGGTGAACCATGGTCCTTTTCGTGGGAGTTGTTTAGTATCGAAGCAACGTTACTTCTTTAGTATGTCACTGGATTGCATATTGAAGGAAGTGTTGAGTCGGTTGTCCTCCGACCCGCCCCCCAGACGAGTGAGGCCGTGCAATGCAGGCTCCGGAGTACCTGTCCAGAGCCCGCTGGTCTCACTAGGGGATCAGGCGAGCAGCGAACTGCCTTCGCCTTTTCCCCGTACCGGAGCGGGTGCGCGTCCGCCGCGTCCTCGCCCACCCGATCCGCGGCCTCCTTTTGCGACATAACCTCTGCGCAAAAGGAGTCAGGGCAACTGCCTGCCTGCCAGCGACAGGTGCAATGTAACTCAGATCTTGAAAGTAAAAATTACGCTTCTCAATGCCTACTGTCAATTATTCTACACTAGCAGCCTGTGGTTCAGTTATACTAAAAAATCGCTTAGTGCCGTACGCGTCACGTACAATAACGGGCTTAGAATGTTGATGGGGTTACTCCGCTTTTGCAGTGCGTCTACCATATTAGCCGTATCCGCAAAAAGTCAGCCGCATTGCTCAGCAGACTGAAGGGCAGCACCAACACGATTTTACAAGTCATACCTGTTAGATACGACTTACCCATTATGAAATCTGTCACTCGGTTTCTTATTGAATAGTCTCACAAGAAACTGTTGGGTCCGGATGCGGGTGAGAGATGGTAAGCAGCCACTTTCTATAATTTAATTTTTTATTATTATTATCATCGATCCCCTTCCGCCGCTTCCACCTCGCGTGAGATGGCTGGCATCATGTGATTAAACATCGTTTTGTGCTTGGGTACTTAGGCGTCTTACTTCCCCCATTCCTTTCTTCATATCAATTTTATACACTTACAAAAAATATCATGAACGAATTTCTATAATTAGAAATGAACCTAAAGAACTAAATAAACACAAGGGAAGGCAATATTTCATTATTTTGACATCTCCACGCTGCTTGGGTCATCCCTTAGGGGATTTCTTTTCTCTTTTTGAAGGAAGTGTAAGAATAATGAACTTAACTATATAAAATTATATTCATTGACGACTAAACATTAAATTTTCAAAATCGAATGAATTACTGTAACAAAATCAAACAACAGGCAACAACTCATATTAGTTCCGTCACGCACCGCTAGATGGCATTGGCGTCGAAATTGCACATTCTGCATCGCGGTGTTAAGATTTTCCCTCGCGGAATGACTACTGGCGGCGAATGTAATCCAACTTACTACGCATCTAGCTCTGCTTCCTTGTTTGGAACTCCGCTTTAGATCGTTACCGTTGAACCTACTGCACTGTGCTACGCTTCTAGCGCTGCTTCTCGACCTCGACTACGTGCCGATTAGGGGGAGTCCTTTCCCATTGTACCACCGACGATGTACATGCTGTATATGTTGTGAAATAAAACCACCATATTGGAAAAACCTGGTTTCCCTCTGTCACCCCAATAAGAACTTACTACATTACTGTATAAATTATTTACTTGGTATCAAATAAAGGAAATAATAAAATACATTCAAAAAATTCAAGGTTACCGGAAAGTGCGCGAAACCGGATCCATCCCTTACTTTGCCCTGCCCTTAAAAATAGAATATATTATTTTCTTTCAATTTAAATGGGACAAGTACTGAGGTAACCACTTTCCAACAAAAAAAAATCGTCAAAATCGGTTCATGAAAACCTGCACCTTTTTGAAGTTGGTTAAAATTAAAAAAGAAAAATTACCTTTTACTTATTTTTAGTAGCAGTATAGCTCCTTGTGGAAGAACACCACCTTACATATTTCTGCCGCCAAGTATTAATGTGAACGTCATTGCGTTCCGGTTTTTAAGGTCAAGGGTGCTGGTGAAATTACAGGCCTAAATGGGACTTGTCAACTTATGTCTCAGGGCGATGGGCGCAGTGGCAGTGCCCCTCAGACCTTGATCTGGCGATTGAAAGTGTAGCTTACCATGAGGTGCAGGACTTGTCAGTCCCGTCAGTTGGTATTATAAAAAAAATATGAAATTTACATTATAAATAACACTGTTAAGTAGTGGAGTTTCTGAATTCAAAGCACTATAATAAAGTTACAACTTGTACTGTCAGAAATATACTGTACATGCACATTTCTGAAAAATATACATAAAAAAGACAAAGAGAAAAAAAAAAGGGATGAGAAAACCGGCAACAACTACGAGTACATCATCCAACAGCCCTTTTATTTTATATGCCACTCTTATCATATAAATTACAAGAATTTATTAAAGTTTTTGAAATACTGAGCAGCTTAATAATAGTATATTTTTAGCGTACAAGTACAAAGCTCGGGTGTCTGTTACTCCGATGGTTTATATTGGCTTTTGGTCTTGAGGTGGAAATTTTACTTTCCACTTCGATTGCGAGAAAATAAAATATTTCAGTCGTTTTCGCTCTGCAACAAAATTACGAACCAAAATTTTTAAGCTTTCACATATTTTTTTCCCCACTAGATACAGATACAACTAAGGCGGCAAAACAATATGGCGCCACCGTCTATGCGCAAAGGGCACGGAACTAAAACCGAGCTTACTCCTGGCTGTTTGAGTCTGTTTCACTCGTAGTAAATTAAAAAATTAGGTACTTTTGTTCACTCGAAAAAAAATTAAAGTATTGGCTACTTTTAACTCCCTAAGGGTTAAGGGATGCACTTTACTCCCGCTACGTAAATATTGACGTACTTTTAGAGCATGAGAAGTGAAAATTTTACCGAATTAAAAAACCACTCCATATTTTCAACGCTCTGACTACGCGTGATTCAAACAGCTTCCCGGGAAATACCAATACATTACTTTTGCAGCCAAAAAGTACGTCTAAAATGGGCAATAAAAGTTGCTGGTTAATCGGAGTGTATTTAAAAAGCTTTTTTTTTCTACAAACCATACAGAAGCCCGTCCGCGCATACGAGTATTATAATATTTGTACTCTATGTACAATTTTTATCAGTTGACCTTGAAAAGTCAGTCAATGTAGGTGTATTAACAATATATTCATCTTCTTCAGTTATTGACTCTCCCTCGTTTAACTTTGTACAGGGGTAGCTTTTGTTTCGCAGCGAGTAAGTGACCTTCCGCCTCCAGTAATAAACGCTAAAACATTGTTTACTTTTAAAAAACGATGTAAGTAACGGCCCCTATCTATACAAATATCTAGTAACAACTGGTCCCCGATTACAATTCCTAGCAGCACATAATTTGAAATTTTAGGTTAAATGTGTAAAAAAAACACGGACAGCCATTAAATTTTAAGTTATTAATAGTTATTACATAAGGTAGGTAGTACTTGGTGTACACTCCATATATTAGCTTGGTGCAGCAAGCGAAGAGCTAGCTAGCTACAGGTGAAGACTGAATATCAGCTATGCTGAGTATTTAACCTTTTTTGTCCACATCACTCAATTGTTTTTTTCTATTCGTTTTTTAAGTATTGCGTTTCTTATGTTTTGTGGATAAATAAATACCTTTTTTTTTTTTTATTTATTGTAATATAACAGTAATACGCAATCTACAAACTTTATAATTATTAATACAAACATGGGACACTTTGAAAAAATATGTTCGATCCGGCTGGATTCGAACCAGCGTCTCTTACCAACCGTGCCAGATGCTATGCCAACCACCGATCTTATCTGTGTTTTATTGCGTTGAGTAATTTTGGTTAACTATATTTTAGACAAATAAATACCATCCAGTCCCAAAGCGCCGGCTCTGGATGTTTTTTTCCAAATGAACTTAGTTGAAACTCAACGGAGACCTTCTTCAGAGAAACCCGAATCATAAATCATAAAATTTTCACAGTTCCATATTTTAGCTCTTAAACAAACATTAATATTAATTTCCTGTAGTTCAATGCTCCCACAAAAGCACTTCAGTCCAAAATAATTATGCATAATTGAAACACCGAGATTAATAATGGTGCAAACCATAAATCAACAAACAAAAGTTCTCCAATTTTCAATTTCAATTTATTTATTGACTTTGTTGAATAGAGACGAAATGTCGTTTAATTCTTAGAGGATGGAAAAAAACAAAAGAAAGGAGCTGCTCTAACTACAGAATCAACGTGCATGTAACCAAAATTTGAAAGTTAAAAATGGCGAATTTCTTTCGTGTTGTACCATAATCTATCGATAAGTCATTATCGACATGCAAATGTATGGCTTGAAGGTTGAAACTGTTTTTTTTTTGTTTCGTTAGTCTACTGTAACCAAAGTATGCCTAAACAAACACAAGTCTAATAATTTAATCTCGAGTGGTATTGTTATGGTATTATTATAAATGTCAACACACATGTTTAAACTTTAAAAAAAATATATTTTCAAGATTACAACTGGTAATTTATTTAGTAAAAGTCACCAAACTGATGTGCAGTTTGTTGGCGACATGCGCATTCTTACTTATTTATACCTACTTAACTGGTGTATAACATTACATAGTAATAATTGTACTTACTAAATAAAATATAAAAATTATTTTAAGAGGTACGCCTTTAACCTACATTTTAGTACATATTTACGTAACGTCTTTTAACTAACTGTCAAATACAAGTCTATTCAGGTTTCTGCGGATTCTAGTATTCCCGTTAATTCCCGGGCTTTCTTAAGCAAATGAATCTATCAAGCAATTTTAACACAGAAATAATGGAAGTAGTTGTGAAAATCAATTATCGGAAATCAACAATTATCATGTACTAGCTTTTCCCACGATTTCGTCCGCGTACAATTTTTATGTAAATGAAAAATATTCAAGTATGAAGCAAATCGCATCACGCGTTAAAAAGTTACCTTACAAACTTTATTTCCCCATTTCGCCGCATTTTTGAAAAACTGTCATGCCATTTCTTTTACCATTTTTATTGTAATATATTTATGCAAAGTTTCATCTTTTCCAACCATTCTTTCTTCATTTTTTCGTTTGTAGGAAAACTTGAAAGAATAAAAAAAAATAATAAAACAATAAAAACCTCGTGATTAATTGTTTTAATAACAGAATATCGATAATATGTATGCTTACAAGATCAACACTATCTATACAAAATAATCATTAACAACAATCATCAAAATATACCAACAAACAGGCAATCTAAAGTAACAAAAGCAAAATTTGGCATGATTTATAAATAAACTACTTAAATAAATCTAATTACATGAAATATTTGAGCTATTGTGTAATTTATAGAAAAAAAATAACACATGCCTGTGCAATGTAACATTCGATTGATTTGCACTTTTTCTAAAGCCACATCCCTTAATACTGCAGCGTCGCATTTTTATTAATATCTAATTATTCTCACTGTCAATATTTTTGTCCAATTTAATTATAATACATGCGAATAATTCAATAGTACATTTGGAAAACATTTGTTTTGACATTTGATGTACTTCCCTTTGATAACGGTATCATGTACCTCATGTACTGCGAAATGGACACGGTTGGCATTTAAAATGACGTTACGTAGTTTCGATTCCCGTGTTTGACACAGACCAATGTAATGCTATCTCTTTTGGCTTGAGACGGCACGTAATAGTTAAACAAAGACAATACATGTTTATGTTTTCGACGTCGAAATGCATCTAATACATATAACGTCTGATTTATATATGTCAACATAACATGTCCTTTAGTTTCCATAGTCTAAGGTTTAATTTGTTTGAAAACTATTCTGCCGTATCATTACTGTGACAATTGGCCAACCCGAATTCGAAACAATTGACGGGTGTCGCCAATGGGTGTCAATTCTTTAACTTCAAATCGACCAGTTAACTTGAGCTTTACTATAATGAACGAAAATTGCAAAATTACACATTTAATATTATTTAATTACCGATGAAATTTGATTTCGTTTGTTTCGCAATTAGATGTTTTGCTGTTTTTTACCACGCCACCGAAGGGAGCAGCACGCCATTGTTAGAGATATTATCTCTATTACAATAAATACAGATTATTTTTGGAATATACATGAACGTACATACAGGTCAGTTGTTGGCGTTGTACTATTTCAGCTTTCTAATTTGTAATTTCAGTGCAAACGAGAGTTGATATTTATAAGTGATGTATCACTGATGAGTTACCAGTTGTTTCGTCTCCATTTCTGGTTATACACTCGATGCGAAAAAATCTACCCAATTTAGTTAGTAGCTCGACCCAATTTTAACGGTTTAATTTCCATTTTAACGGTGGTTGATTGTCCTCCTTTAGAACTGCTAGAGCGTTCATATTCAATGCGTCTTTACAAGTACGCCATTTAGTCCTCAGTTGAAGCTCTGAGACATATACTTTGCTCCATCGGCACCAAAAATGTTGTCGAAGTTTTTCAATTGCTGGAAACGTTACAAGCGATTGCTTGGCACATCTTGATGTTCCTGGCTTGGCAAAAAAGTGAGCGGTTCAACGATGATGAAATGTCCTGGTGTCAATGGCATTAGGTCCTCTGGATCGCTCGAGGGAGGGGTAAGTGGTCGTGAATTGAGGATTACTTCAATTGCCTCCGTGACCGAACGGTTACCATACCGACTGCCACGCAGAGGTCCCAGGTTTGCTTCTCGGGCCGGGAGAAATATTTGTATGGCCTACGTGAGTGTCCATGACACCCGTGACACAGAGTTTCCCTAGTGCGGGGCTGTGTTGAGTGTACACGTTATTATGCTAATTTGGACAAGTGCTGTATAAAGCTCTTCAAAAGTTAAGCTACAATTGCTCAACACTCTTTGTAAATGATATTTGGTCGACTTTACACCAGCCTCCCATAGACCTTCGAAATGTGACGAATAAGCAGGAATAAATCTATTTCTTCATTGGCGACCACGGACGACAGCGAAGCACAATTACTTTTTTTAAATTTTGAAAGGTAGTTGTAAGCACCAACAAATGATAGACCGTTGGTTGAAAATATGGTTTTGTGTTTAATGCTGATAAATAATTATTCCTTGGCAAGTCGCCAACCAGTTCAATGTGAATATCCTTTGTCGTGAAACATATAAAAAGGGGTATGTGTAACTTCACCAGCCTACATCCCACGACCTTGACGGCTAACAGTTAAGGTCAGTTATTTTCTAGATTTGAAGCTTATATGTCCTTGAATCCAGGTAGATAAAATCCGGCTTCGGTCTAGGACTATGTACGGGACTTAACATAGGAGATAACAAAAAATCTGGTCTCACTGCTTAAAGTACATATATTGAGAGAAAAACACCTTGTATGGAGAATAGCAAAATCAGCCATTAAACTAATTACTCCTAATAATTTTTGGGGTCGAGACGCAAATCTGGCTACTGTTAGCAGCATGAGGTCCAACTCCATCCTTTATCATCGGACATCCAGACGTACGGCGGGATATCATCCTTACTTGGTTGATATTCCCTTCAGGCGGACTAACCGCTTTTCATCATCTTTTATTAAGCGCACAGCCCAGCCTGGTATCTATAAGGTGCGCCTAAATAGGCATCTTCTGGGCAAGCTCGTTCCATCATAGATCCTATGTTTGCTCCAGAGCTAGGTACTGGTCAAAAGCAAGTCCATTTAATTAAAAAAAGCCGAAGCAGTTTGTCCGAGCTCGGAGCGTAGAAATGTTTAAAAAAGACAACCGCTCTAGGGCCGAATGATAAAAATACCACTCACTTTGCTGGTACTTAGGAGGAAGTATGATGAAACCTTTTTGTTAGTTAAAAATAATAGTTATTTGTTATGCAAGGCTGCAAAGTTGTTGTTTGAATCGAGTGCTTGTATTGAAACCGAAGCAAGCGAAAGACCCTAAAAAAATAGAATTTGAGCGTAGCGAGAGTTTCGACGGGACGCAAAACAACTTTACTACCGAGCGAAACACAAATTTTCACCTCACTATAGCGCGGAAAATAGTAGACGAAATAAAAATAGTTGAACTATAACAAATCAGTTTTAATAAACAAAATTAGTTATCGTTGTCAATTTAATATCAACAATAATAAGAATAAAATATACCAACGTATTTATATTACATAAATAATGTACGACAAATTGCCTAGTTGGACGTGTCCTTGTGTTTATTTTTTATCGAAAAAAAAAAGATAGGTGGAGTTTTTCCACTCTAGAGTGGAAAAAACTATTTTACTCTCGCGGGTTTCAAATGAGAAAGAAAGGCTTCTGAGCGTGAGTGAGATGAAAATAAAATTATTGGCTACACTGCGTGCCCCAAAATTTGCTTTTCAGACGCTATCCTAAAAAGTTAATTATAATTCTCGTTTGTTCGGAGTTTGTACGAATAGGAGTAATGGAGCGTGGACGCGTGGACTTAAGGCGTAGTATAGTCTATAGAGGTCAAGGACGCAGTCAAATATAGAGAAGGGAAATTATTTCCGATAAAAATACTTCCAGAATTAGTTACACAAATGCCATACAGGAGCGGTTTGTTTTGTATGAACGAAAATAAGAAAAAAAAACCTTTCAAATAACGTCATTTTTAACCGACTTCAAAAAACGAGGAGGTTCTCAATTCGTTTGTATATGTTACGCCATTACTTACTTTGTTGGAAAGAGTGTACCTCAGTATTAGTCCCATTTAAATTTCAGGAAAATATATCATCTCTAAGGGTGATAAACTAGGGGATGAATCCGGTTTCGCGCACCTTCCTGTAAGCAATTTCAATGAAACTTTGTTAATAGATGTACTTCCACGAACTTCTGAGGTCGATTTTTTTATACAAAAAAATTATTTCTGATTATTGCCCGATTGTCTATTGTCACGTCATCAAAACGTAGTCTGCTATTGAACAAACGTCAATGACACAATAAAATTCTCTAATATTCCATTGACAATACGCAAGTCCATTCTCCGTAAAATAGCGACATGTTTGACCCGCTGAAGCTAAATAAAGTATGAATAAAAAATTATGCAAAATGAGCTGTCTTCTAAAATTATTTATGAAACAAAGACTTATAAGTTACGTAACGTTAATCTTTTAAAATGATTCCCGCCTTGCCTTGGGTCACTTGTTAACTGAAATTTATGACGGAGGTAAAATAATTAAGTTATAAAAATTAGGTTCTTTCAACAGTAACTACTTTGCAAGTACAGAATTAATGTTATTAATCATTTACTATGGTGACCTTTTACATGCCATAAAACGGATTATTTTTGTACTTATTTAAATTTAGAGAAACTCTGGAGAAATCTCAAATTCTTTGAAAAGTGTGGTTGGTTATTTACTTTATAATTTTAAGTCTAATTAGGGTGCTGATGAATTATACGAACATGGGACTTGCTAACTTATGTCTCAGTGTGACGGACGCAGTAGCAGTGCCCCTCAGATCTTTGCGATTTAAAGCTCTGAGTGGCACTGCAATTGTTATGGACATGCGTGTAGCTTACCATCATGCGCACGATTAGCTCATTCGATAAAATAGTCGATTGTCTTTTTTCTTTCATTTATTTCCCGTTGGTCGAATAATTCCTCTAAATAAACTGCCTCTGTGGCCGAACGGTTACCATGCCGAACTACCACGCAGAGGTCCCAGGTTCGATTCCCAGGCCGGGAGAAATATTTGTATGGACTAGATTTGTTTCTCTCGTGAGTTTGGGTGTAATTTGTGGTTGTCTATGTGTGTGTCCATGGCACCCGCACCACAGGGTTTCCCTAGCGCGGGGCTATGTTGAGTGTGTGCGTTATTATAATTATTAAAAAAAAAAATTCGAGATTGTTCGATTGGTATGTATATACTGTGTTTAAGTTCTTAGTAAATAAGTAAGTAGAGGAGTTGGGTAGTCTGCAGACTCTCTCTCTGGTTACAATATCAGATGGCTACCCTAATAATTAATGTAATGTCATTTTGACGGTAGCCCAACGGTTTAAACTTTGGGCGATGGATGAGGAGGTCCCGGTTTCGATTCCCGGTAGAACCAAATCGGGAAATGATCTTTTCTAAATTGGGTCTTGTCTGGGTGTTCTGGTACTCAAAGTCAGGGATTTTCTAGTTTGAGACCAGGTAACTGGTGAGGTTGTCTGGCACACTATTTTTTTTATTAATTTTGTGATATAGTTTCAAAAAAAATCAGTGATGCTTCAAAACCGCCACTTTTTTTCATATTTGTCGAGCTGCAACAAATGTAATGTAGCGCTCACTAAAATTGCACTGTATACGAACGGAAGAACTCGGCTGTTCCTTAATCGATATGCATGAAAAAACAATGGCGGACTCCTTATAGAGTTTAAATTTCTGAACAAATTTGATTTTGGATTTCCTATTCTGAGGACTCAGACATTAAAGTTTTTTTTATAATACTAAGTGACGTGATGAACAAATCGCACGCCTGGTACAGTTGCAATGCCACTCAGAGCTTTAAATCCATTGACTTACAATTATATGGACGTCGGGTTCACGCTAAAAAGTGTCCGAACTTATAGGGCATTAAAATCATATACAGAGCGTCATTCACGCTTTAGTCTTCGTTTGTTCGACTGACAGCGAAGCAAGCAAAATTAGACAGTACTGCGATGACATTACAATTTAAATTCAACGTTTTAGCTTTTTCATATTCCTTTACATGTCACTACGTTTAAATAGGTTGAGTTGGGACATTTTTTTCGTGGTTTTTGTATTAGACCCGTCGTTCATTTATTTGTAAGTCAATGTTTAAATCACAAATATCTGAATTTTGAATTTCTATCTATGACTAAAGGTTGGGCTCAGACGCAAAAAAATGGGAAAAAAAATCAATAAAGATTGCTGGCTTGCTCAAAAAAGAAAGTCTCTATAAAACCTAATCTACATCAGCACCTTTTTTTATCCATTTCGAGTGAAGGCATATAATAATAATGGCGCTTCTCCTTAAGTAAACATTTGATAAGTACAGCGCTAGCAGTTTGCGCATGACGTCACATTAGCCTGTGATGGATTATTACCGTAATTAACAGGTTTCGTACCAAATTTATAATATAGGCTTTTGCCTACCCCATAAAAGTTTTTAAAATTTACTTTGAAACTGCTTAATACCTATCATGTAACTAATAAATCTGAGCTTTTTGCAATTGAAATAATCGCACTGTTGACAACAAAGAAAATAAAATTAAAAAAAATGTACAAGGAATCTTTTTTTTTTCACATCTTTATTGTCTGCGTCACATTTTATTTCCACCGGTAAATTATTCTCAAATCGATCGCTATTTGCGTGCGATTTTCTGTTTGTTAATTCAAGTTCGATTACATTGCTTATATATAAAAATTATCATTTCCTATTATTATTATTGGGGTGGCTTCATTCAGGGCCTATGCATCCCCTCATCACTGCGACCAGTGACTGATCTATTACAATCACCACTAATTACAGTGCAGAGCCAAGGCCGACAGCACTGAAGAACTGAAGGACTTGGCTCCGACAGATTTAATGTCCTCTGGTTGTGGCATGTGCCTTCCCAATGTGGAACTTCGTACTCCCATCAGGGGGTAGCGTCTGAACAGAAGTTTCTGCCCAATGTTTGACATATGCTTGTTTGATTCCTGTCCAATGACAGAGCTTCTCTACAGTGTTTGGCACTGTAGGCAGATATCAGGGCTTTATCATTTATCTTATCATTTCCTAACTTTAAAATTACATTAATAGTAGTTTACTCTGGCCTTCTTCAAACTCTTCTTACCGTGTTGCGATGCCTGTCAAGGTTCATGTGCTTGTTAGTGTATAAATATACTCATAAGTATATTTTGGTAACGACAACACAATATGTAAATTACTGATAAATAAATAAATACTAGAAGGAATGTAATCGAAAAGTCATATTACAAAATTGAAGACTACGTGCTAAATAAAGATTTATGGAAAGACACAAATTTGATTCAAAGTGTGTTCCATAGCATTTTTTATTTGAAAAGAGCGACCCGAGTTTCTTGCTCGTTCTTCTCGGGGAAGTCAGCACATTGAATGCGCTGTAACTTAAAAAATTATGTTCTCAAATGTAAATTTATTTTACCTACTTGATTTTGATAAGTTATTATACCATATTATTATTTTACATCTATTCATTATCTAGAGGCGCTTTGCCCTGATTACTTCCGGAGTTTTCTGAAAGCTACAGTGTAGGGCTCTTCAAGGCTAAAGTGTATAGACATTTACTAGACAAAGTAACATCGTCGCTTAACATGAGATGAAATTGAGGCAATGGGATCGTCGATTTTAAATAAATGAAAAACGAGAGGGTATTCTTAAAATGAGAGTCATTCAAGTGTCGTTGAAACATCTGGCCTTCTTGCAGACAGTTATTGGTTTCAGTTGCAGGGATGGGAAATTATTTATAACAGCAAAAGTAACTGCTACAAGTATCATAGATACTATCTATGGATCAAGCACTTTTTTTTTCAATTCAAATTATAATATTGACCAAAAAATGTACCGGTGTTAAAAAATAATTGAAAATGCTGTCGAATAGCGTCCCCTCTCCTCCCGTGCGTCTGTCCGCGCATCTTTCGTCGCAACTTGACTAGAAGCGATCGAGTTGCATGTTGCATAATTTTATTTGTTACGTAAACACTATAAACGCACACACTAGGTTACTTAAATTTTTTGCTATATTTATTTACTTTTACGATCTTTAATATAACATGCAGCAGTAACACAATGTAGAAAGAACATACACACAAATATTTAAGTAGGTTACTTTAACTTCTTTCGCAACACACAGGTCCGTCACTCATCTTGCTCAGGGCTCATTGAAAACCAACGCCACAGTCGATTATGGCTGAGGCTTATGCTGAATGAAGTCCTTTTGCGTACGTCACAACCGCACAAATGACAGTACAAAATTTGTAGTCATTATAATTTGTTTTTTTTTCATATTTGTCTTATTTAATGTTGTTTTTTTTATTGTATTTTTCATTTTGTTATTAAATATTTCTTTCATTTTGTTTTTCTTGTTTGTGTTATACTTTTTTTTTGTTACTGTGTTGTGGCGTTGCAATAAATGTCTGTTCTATTATATTCTATTCTAAACAATCAGATTTTTAGTAATTGGCAAAAACGTGTTTGACATCTAGATACAAATAATTTTACAAATATAACTTTATAGAAATAGAGCTCCTTGTGAAAGAGTTGAGTTGTCTAGAGACGTACTGCCTTACTTATATCTGCCGCTAAGCAGTAATGTGATTATTACTGCGTTCCGGCTTGGAAGGGTAAGGGTACTGGTGAAATTACGGGCACGACTTGTAAACTTATGTCTCATAGTCACGGGTGTAGAAGCAACCCTAACCCTAAGATCTTTGCGATTTAAAGCTCTGAGTGTCACTGCAACTGTTATGGATAGGCATGTCGCTTACCACCAGGCGCACGACTTGTTCATCCCGTCACTTGGTATAGTAAAAAAATCTGAATTTAAACCACATTTTGTTTTATTTTATTAAATGGTTACTATTTTTTAAATTTTCCAACCTAGAGTAACTTTTGTGTAACTAGCTTGTTATACAGCGTTTTCAGGCAACCTATTAAAACTTATAACTTGAATATATTAAGGTACGATATGATTTGTTACTTGATCAACGTAAAACATGCTTTATCGTCTGTGTACACGAGTAGACTGTAGTTTAAAGATATGTTAATGGACAATAGACGTGTCAAACGTAATAAATACTGAATTCATGCTTTCCGGATCAGGGGAACTACATGGCTTTAAGGAATCCTCAACCAAAACCAAAGGCTTGCCCTGAGGAAGACTCAGAATACCTTTCTAATAAAGCTCATTATTCACCCACATAGCAGAAAGAGACGTAAATTTTACACTTGAAATAAGTTTTCTTCTTTGTTATGATCTTGTTATGGGACGTCTATAACAATTACAGTACCACTCAAAGCTTTAAATCACAAAGATGAGGGACATTGACACTGCACCTGTCACCCTCAGACATTAATTGACAAGTCCCATGTGCGTGTCATTTCACCAGCATCCCTACCCTTCAAAACCAGAACGCAGTAATACTCAAATTGCCATTTCGCGGCAGAAACAAGTAATGTAGCAGTAGAGCTCCTTGCGAAAGTGTTCGTCCAGGGAAGTACTGCTACCTTACCTATTTCTGCCGCCAAGCAGTAATCTGATCATTACGGCGTTCCGGTTTTGTCAACTTATGCCTCAGGGTAAAGGGCGCAGTGGCAGTGCCCCTAAGATTTAATGCTCTGAGTGACACTATAACTGTTATGGACAGTAATTAATAGATTCAGGCATTGACTTACAAATAAATGGACGACGGGTCTAATACAAAAACCACGAAAAAAATGTCCCAAGTCGACCTATTTAAACGTAGTAACATGTAAAAGAATATGAAAAAGCTAAAACGTTAGATTTAAATTGTAATGTCATCGCAGTACTGTCTAATTTTGCTTGCTTCGCTGTCAGTCGAACAAACGAAGACTAAAGCGTGAATGACGCTCTGCTCTGCTCTATAAGTTCGGACACTTTTTAGCGCGGACCTGACGTCCATATAATTGTAAATCAATGGATTCAGGCGTTACTTTGCGGAAGTCCATGTTAATAAAAATGAGAGCAAATTAATTTGCTACTCCGCGAACCCTGTGAAGGTTAAAGGGCGCTCGGCTGAGTGTCCAGCAGTCAACAGCCTCCGAGGATTCCTCGTGGAGAGGCGAAACACGTGTTGGGTATATTTTTTATGGTAGTTTGGGACTGTAGTTGCGCTTGTGTTATTTATTTTATAAATTTTATGCGGGGGGAGGGTGGGATAATTAACTGCATGAAAAAATATTCAACACGCGCGCAGCTAGTTTGCACGATTTAACCCTCACTGGGTTCGCGGCGTAGCAAATTAATTTACTTCCATTTTAATTAACATGGATAGGATGGATAGGCATGTTGCATATCAGCAAGTACCACTTGGTACTGTAGACTTGGGCGTAGCTCGTGTTGCATAGCGAGAGGTACTTTTATAAATATAACCTGGGATAATCTTCAAAACTTGGTTTATTGTGCTTTTTTACATATTTTCTAACTGAGGTTACATCTCGAACTCTCAAGACGTTCTATTCTTTCTATTTCATTTTTTCAAACACATTCTAAATACAAAACTATATTCACTCAGCCAGTAGTTCTACTCATAGAGTAGAGCCTAGCCTATAGTACCATAAAAAGAAACATGCCCTGAGTGCATTCTGATGATATTTAAAAAAAAAACTGGCTAGTGTTGTTTTGACAACCTACTACAACTGACAAAAGTGATATCAAAATTAAACAACAAATATCCATACTTTGTTCAGTTATAATTTATGGAGCATTATGACATCGACGAGTGGACTTTAGGGTTATAAATAGCACTGGTACCATTTTGACAATATTATTATAGCTATGAATCATATTTATTGGGTATTGTGATAGTTTTATTGGAGCTTGTTGAGACTCGTCATTCAACCACTGTCGTTAACGGGGTTTAGGCCATTGGACACTGCGGGCTTCTGTGGTTTTTAAACGATTGTAATTTCTAAAAAAATGGTGGTAGCCTTATGGTTTGATTTACCAGCACGCAAGCAGAGGATAGTGAGTTCGAATCCAGGCTTGTACCTGTGAGTTTTTTAATGATGTGTGTGAAGTTTCCAATCGACTTGGGCCCGCGTGGGAACTAAAGCTCAAATCCTCCGATTCTGAGAGGAGATCTATATTCTGCAGTAAGACTATATCTGTGGCTCTACTGAAAAGGTGTCCAAGTCCAAAAACTCAAGTTTACAGGACACGCGAAATAGTCAATAAAGTCAAAGTCAAAATCAAATAATCATTTATTCCATAGGTAAAATTTTTACACTCAATTTCACAAACGTCATTTTTTAAGCTACTGCTCGTTCACTACACTAACCTCCCTGTGAAGAACGAGTAAGAAACTCTAGGGATTGCTCGTTTCAAATAAACGTAGATGCTATGGAATAAATACACTTTGAATCATAATTGTTTGGACTTTCGACTCTTGTTATCTTTCCATACTTCTTTTTCTAACACATACTCGTCAATTTTGTAATATGACTTTTCAATTAACATACTTTTAATGCAAGTTTTAAACTTAGGAAATGGTAAACTCAATATATGCTCCGGGAATCTTATTGTAAAAACGTATACAGTTCCCCATAAAAGAATCGTTTACCTTAGTTAAACGAAATGATTCCACACACACACACCCACAAACACACACACACTCAAACTTACGCACATTAACACGAATCTTTAGCATAATGAGATAGTATTTGTAAATCTTATTGCTCAACAGTATATCGATTTTTTCTTTTAAGATTATTGGTTTTACTTATTAAGACTTCTCTAAAAGGGTGAAGGCCTCGTGATCTGGAAAACAGGTTTAGTTGCCTAGTACGGTCACCAGTTTCTCAAAAAGGGATATAACATTAAAAATTGTAAGTTTATTGTAAAATTATAAAATAAGTGTGTATTGCCTTGTGTTGAGAAAATAAACCATTATTGATGTTATTGTTGTCGCTTTCGCTATCGCTTTCGCATTCGCTGTCGCTGTTGTTTGAAACTAAGGCTCGTTACACTCATATAAATACATTCGCATAAAAATTAATCAGATTCAGTCAGAGAGGCGAGATTTCGAGTAATGCGCAACCCCAAAACCTGAGTCATGGTTTTAACACCGCTTTGTCTTGAAGACTCGACGCTTCGTCCATTAGTTTCTTTTATAAGGAATATTCTCTTAGAAAATTAATACTAAAAATTACACGAAACTGTAGAAAAAAGAGCGTTGGTAATCTCGCGGGAGAATGATTTATTTTCAGTTAAGAAATCGACGATTCCAATCACTGTGGCGACATGTACTTCTATGATTTCAATTTCTATTTTGCGTACTTTTGTGAATGTGTAGTAAGCAATACCTCTTGTTGTGATGAAAACTACACCTCGAAGGTTCACTACTCGGGAAAAACGGCATAAACCTTTTTAAGAGTCGACACAACCTCAAATTACTTTAGTTGGTTCCACATCAAAAGTGCTGAATTAATCACTCTGGAAAAAATTGAGGACATACACTGATTACTATATGGTGTGAAAAGAGGATTCATAACAATTTTCATGACAGAAAAAAAACACAAACTTACTTCGAAATTTTACAAGAAAACCGCTGTATTCAATAGGTATTATTTTTTTATAATACTATAATACATATACGATATAAATTCTGAAATAAAGCCAGTGTCCCTGCCACTCCACTCACGCAAAATAAACCGTATTAGTACGGAAAAAACTTTGAATTCGAGCTGACCTAGTATCCACTTTTAAAGGAAAATCATTTGAGTTTTTCTTTGAGTTCGGCCGGGGAAATAATGCCACCTTACCTATTTCTGCCGCCAAAGAGTAATGCTCATATTACTGCATTACGGCTCTGTAAGAGTGCTGATGAAATTATAGGCACTTGAGACTTTTAAAGTTATGTCTCAGGGTTACGGGCGCAGTGGTAGTACACCTTAGATCTTTGCGAGTTAAAGCTCTGGGTGTCGATGCAACTGTTCTTCATCCTGTCACTAGGTATCATAAAAAACATGAAAAAAACTCATACATTTTCATGTTAATTAAATTTTTATTGAATTGATATTCAATTATTTTTTGTGAAATTACTCCACTAGTTTGTTATAATTATTAATAGAAAGATCGAACACTCAGAAAAAAATTCCTTCGATCCGGTCGGATTCGAACCGACGTCTTCTTGCATACCGTGCCAGACGCTATACCAACTAAGCCACGGAACGAACCAACGGACCTCACGAATTTTTCTATGTGCTTGCGTCGTGTCTTTGTACTTGGTCTTTCAACGACTTTTTAGTCGTAGCGCCATCTATGAGAAATCTATTAGAGATTTATCACCCAGTTAGTACCTTTACAGCTACCAGTCCTGGCGAGAGATGTCGCTATTCACTGTATTAATTAAATTTTTATTGAATTGATATTTTCATGTTGTTATTTTGCTTGGCATGAAATGTGTAACATAAAAAAACAAAAGAGTGCCGAGAAAAGGAGAGACGAAATGGAGGTCAAATGCGCTTTTAATTTATCATTAACGAACACCCTAGACAAAAAATACCCGTTCCAGAATTAATAATGCACAGCTCTGGTCATTATGATAGAGTAAAAATTTATAACAATGTTCTTATAAACATTAAAAATGAAGTTAACAATAAAACCTTCCTAATACAAAACTTGCACGAATTTTTCGGGTGAAGAGACTATAAGTAATATTGATAAATAAGATGACCTTAATTCAAGAACTATTAGAGAAAGCATATTATCCTTTTTATATTTTGATGTATCCTAACCTGTTTATTCTGGTTACGGTGGGGTACAGCGAAGTACGGAGGAAATTAGCATAAGTTTTGTATGTGTTTTAATTGTGGGAGAACGAACCTGCTGGACAGGGCACCACTGACACGAGTGATGAGGCCTTTGAAGGTTATTGCTGGGAAAATTTACCTCTTTGGCTGTTTTCTAAGACTATTACCTATTTTTATTTTGTAAATACTTTTCATTCCATAAATATAGTGTTGATATCTTTATGAATTGTTAGTTTTTATTATTTTTATTTTTTTAATATTGAATGAATGATAGCTTAAGTACGTATTAACATCATAACGAATTTAATGCATGCATTGACATTGTTGATAAAAATTTGTTAGTATAATTTATAAATGCCCCTCTGTAATTTGCCATGCCCTTACAGGGCGTCACATGATCCTATACAATGTCATAACACCTTAAATTGTATTTAATAATGTACTGTAACTGTGACATGCAAATAAATGATTTCATTTGATTTGATTTGATTCTATGTGAGTTCAATAAAATAACTGTATGTAATATATTAAGGAATATAATAACAGTTGTAATGTAATATCGTATATGGTGTAATATGGTGATACGATATAATTTTGAATATAATAGTAATGTATTTAAATTTTAAAGGAACAGATTCGTATCAGGTCGAATACGAGTCCGGTCTAATATGTCACAGGAATCATTTTATCTCTAAGGAAACAAGCGATATTGTTATTTTCTCGGATTCGAATGCATGAGTCCGAGTTTTCTAGATTTGTATCGTCTCGAATTCGGGACGATTACGAATCGCTAAAGGGCTTATTCAGACCTAGGTGTCTTCCCTTTCACAGTGCCGAAGCAGCTACGAGCGGGTATAACCACACGTCTAAATCGTAAACAGACGCTAGACGCTAGATCAACCACTGTGAAATGTATGGGCGGACTGAAATGTATGCAAGGAGTGTCTACGTACATTGGATTTACAAACACCCGCCCCCGCACCGCGCCGGCCGCCACTCTGAATAAGGCCAATATTAGGCACATTAATTCTGTACAATTACTAATATCGTACCGTACGGCGCACCTAGTATAGAAAAGTATGTGCTCCCATCCCTATCGAAGATAGAATTTATATTTCTGCGTGTTGAACTTAAGAGTGGTTTGCAATGTTACCGAAACGTCTCGGCTTGTTTGTTTGTTAAACATTTCCGATATTTCGTTTGAATAATAAGTGTCTGCCGTACGAGTCAGTGGTAGAACAACTATTATTATTATTATTATTATTATTATTATTATTATTATTATTATTA
>NW_020655294.1:1437628-1452166 GCF_003589595.1 Hyposmocoma kahamanoa
TTATTATTATTATTATTATTATTATTATTATTATTATTATTATTATTTATTTGTATATAAAAACATTACAGTTTCCTTTAGGTAAATACATAGTCCCACAAAACTGTTTTAATACTTCTTAGTGGTGAGATTTGTAAGGTAGTATCCCAGTATTTTAAGTGTCCAACGTTTCGAATCCCTGTGCCGGCTTAACTATTTCTCAACTACAAACAGTTTGTGAGTTTTAATAGCGATATCCCATGCTAACAGTGAAGATGAAAACGCCGTTTTCTCGTGAACCACCTATTTCGTCCCACTAGTGGAACCACGTAGCCAAAATTTGAATACGTTATTTTCATTGTCATGAACACTGGGTGCGTACGAAGTCATAGGAATGATATACGTGAGTCACAACTTCAAATGTTTAAAAATTTGCCAATCACGAGGTTTAAAACTAGAGGGAAACAAAAATTTTATTCTAAAGGTCATCTGAAGGTCATCTACATCCGATTTATACAAGATTTAGATTAAGACCTTTTACTTTATTCCTTCAGATCATTTAGAATTCTATTCCTTCGCACCATATTTGCTTTTTATCCAATTTTTTCGCCCTCCCCGCAATCCATCTTTAGAACGAGATCTAGAGAATTTGCATGCATGAAGATGGGACACAGTTTAATAACACATGGTAAAGTGGATAATTGAACTGTGGTTCTTTAATTTAAGGTACTATGTCTTTAAAAGAATTAAACCTGTTATAAATTACGATTGCCATTAATAAGTACTTTTTTTCACATTTGATCAATTCGATTCCCAGATGAGGCAAGCAACTTTCAAAAATCTTTATATACACTATTACTTCTTAATAGCAGTAGAGCTCCTTGTCAAAGAGTTCGTCCTGAAAAGTACTGCCATCTTACAATTTCTGTGTAACACTGCAGACACATGAAGCACATGAGATTTATCAAACTACGTCTCAGGGTGACGGGTGCAGTGATGGTGCCCCTCAGATCTTTGTGTTTTAAGGCTTTCAGTGGCACTGCAACTGTTATGAACAGGCGTGTTGCTTACCATCACTTGCCGTCATCTAAAAAAAATACTTAGCTAAAGATACTATTTATATTATTTAAATTACTTTCCTAGCGTGATGCATAGCAGTGAAACAACCTGTATAAAAGGGCATCCCATAGATGTGAGTTATACACAGGAACCATACATATCTGGAACAATAGTTCACATGTAATTCGGTCAAAGAACCAACGTTATACCAACAAATTAAGTTGATAAATGAACGGGAGCAAACCATTAAGTTATCTCTCCCGGACAATGTTTGTATGTATAATATTTAACCGGGCACAGTAAAACTATATTTAACGTTTTTGGTACTGTACAAAGTATACTTCTATAAGTAAAAATGTTTTATGGTGTAAATAAATTATTATACTGTCATACGTATACGAAACGAGGGAAGGTGAAGAAAGACACTCGAATTTCCAAATACGCAACGGCTTTTATTGACGTAGTAGTATGATGGACACAGTCCTCGACGTCAGCTCACCATCTCACAAGGTGGAAGTTGCAGCTGGCGATCGATGATAAGGACCGACGATTCTATGTGATATCATCCAAGTATCCTAGTAGATGGAAGTACCGGAGTGACACTCATAGACCCTAAGATTTGATACGATTCAATTTCCTTTTGCAACTTAAATGGTCATTTAGTAAACATTTCGATTGCGTTCTATTTTAATCCTAACGCCATCTAGCGGCAAGGCGAGGTTACTAATATTTCCTGTAGGTGGTGTTACAATGCGTTTTTATTAAACAAAAACTTACCTCAAAAGCTTGTGGAATTACATCTACTTGCTAAGTTTTATTGATACCGGTTGATAATGGACATAAGCGTGGACACAATCTTACCTGATATTAAGCGACGATGTGACGAACGATGGCACGCGTTTGCCTAAAAAATGCTTAGTTTCACTCTAGCCTTGAAAAGCCCCAAATTGTACTTTTCGGAAAACACAGATACACCGGTAGAGTATTCCATAGCCGTAAGTTTCAAGAAGGAGAAAGCAAAGCCTCGTCCTTCTTTGAAGTCAGTTAAAAAAAAGCAAAAAATAATTATTGAAAACAATATATCAAAATAATTCAAAAATGCATGTCCGATTTAGTTATACCATCGCACACCGCTGGATGGCGTTAGTAGTATTCTGAATCACGCAAGCAGTTTGTTAAATTACTTTAAGTCCTTTGGTATTTTGTATGAAGAATGCTTTCAAGTATAAGAAGCGTTATTACTGCACTGAGCGGTACTCAAGCTCTTAAAACGTTTCGGTCTACATTTCGCTCGCTACATTGGCTTTGGCGCTAAACTATGAAAGCTTTTACGTCCGTACGATACAATGTTGCGTCACTAGATTGTCATTGTTTTTTTTTTGTTAAATATTCATACAAGTTGTCGCGCTGACCCCGCTACAATATAAATAATTAATTATTATTAAAGTTACTAGCGCCATCTCCAGGCAAGGCTGGTAGCTGTAAAGTTACCTGACTGGATGAAGAAATACTTTCATAGATTTCTCATGGATGGCGCTACGGCTATAAAAGTCGTTGAAAACCAAATACAAAGATCCTACAAAGTAGCACATGGAAAAATTCGTGAGGTCCGCTGGTTCGTTCCGTAGCTTAGTTGGCATAGAGTCTGACACGGTTTGCTAAAAGACGTCGGTTCGAATCCGGCCGGATTGAAGGACTTCTAAGTGTTCCATCTTTGTATTAATAATTATTATTATTATTTACGAAACGTGATACAATTTAATGACAAAAATAATAACTTTTTATAGTAAATGTTTATTTAAGAACAATAACAAGTATCTAAAATTACACTAAATAAAGAAAATAACGGCATTGGAAAGATTAAAACTAAAGCGCCCTATTAAAATTGCCTTCGTGGCTGAAAGATTACCATGCTGATCTGCCACTCAGAGGCCCCGGACCCCTTTATATGGCCTATATTTATGTTTCCCTGTGGTTGTCTATGTTTATGTCCATGACACCCGCAATTATATAATTACCAATGCACCCAAAAGTTGCCCAGATTGCTACGAAATCTGACGCCTACTATTTCGTGAAACCAGATCCGATTTGTAGACAGCAGCAAAATATGTACCTAAACCTACTGATACATTGTCCTAAAACCTACCCCCTAGAAAAGACTCGTGCTCAGCAGTGAGACTTATAAAGGTTATTGATCAAGAAACGTTATGTAAATTCGCCTATGTTTATTTATACCCTTCGCCTGCGGCTCAAGATAATAAGCTACGTGCGTAGCATCTGGTAGCTCGTAGCAACTGACTTGTACTAATAACGACGTAGCGATGCTACGACAATTGGCATAGTCAAAATCTACTAGCTTATTATTCCTTTGTATACGGGATATCATAATTTATATTTATTTTATGTTTCAGTTCAGTTCTTCTCAAAGCTATAAATCGCTAAAATGCACCCGTCGCCCTGAGGCATAAGTTGAAAACTCCTATGTGCCTATAATTTCACCAGCACCTTGATCCGTTAAAACCAAAACACAGTAATGCGGATACTGCTTGACCAGCGACATAGGTAAGATTTGATAGGACGAACGATTTGACAATGAGCTGTACTGCTACTTAACATTATTATAATGGACATTAAAATTAATCGGTTCCACAGCTGAGCATGGATCTCCGCTGGCCCAATGTGGGTTGGGAACTTATTCCTAAGGTTGTACAGAGATCATCACGGTGTCTTTTTTCGCTGTTAGCGAGAGGTGTTGCTGTTAAAATATATCAGTTAATGTAACAAAAAATAAAAAATATTATTATTGGTTGTAATAGTTAAAACTTCTTTTGTTTAATATTGTTTCTTTTAATTTAGTATATTTTTATTTACGTTTTTCTAAAAGAAAGCGCGTTATGCTGTACAATGACTGTAGCCACCTACAAACCTATAAACCTTTTAAAGGTTAGATTTGAGAAGCAATGTAAATAATTTTGATTTGGAAAATAAATGAAAAAAAACTAATGTACGTTAATTACAAATTAATACCATACTCATAGATGGCGCTACGGCCAAAAAGTCGTGGATAAACTAAAGATGCGACGCAAGCATAAAGAAAAATTCGTGAGGTCCGCTCGTTCGTTCCGTGGCTTAATTGTTATAGCGTCTGGCACGGTATGCTAGTAAGAACGTCATTTCGTTTCCCCCCGAATCAAAGGAATTTTTTCTGAGTGTTCGATCTTTATATTAATAATTATAACAAACTAGTGAAGTAATTTCACAAAAATAATTGAATATCAATTCAATAAAAATTTAAATTTTAATATCATGCTCTCAAAATTGGAGTAAAGGTTCTCTCATTGGACTTCAAGTTAGATTTCTTACTACGTAACCTCCGATACAGCATTTTTTGCTCTCGTTTTTTGTTGGAAAGAATGTGTAGACCTTTACCTAGCAACTTGAAAAAAAAATCCAATCAAACTGCCGAAACTGGGAATTGGACTTTGATTGATTTCTGTTATTTCATCTGAAATGGACGGCGCCCGTACACCAATTTTTTAAATATATTTACTATTTTGTTTACACAAAAAAGTGTTTTAGTACCTACAGAATAACAAGTATTTGCGTTAGATGTTTTATTTTGACGACGACAACTGAGATTCAATCAAATGTTAGTAGGTACAGACGTAAAACTATATTAGTAGTCATATTTTACCAGGGACTAATTGGGCACTCATTCCTGTCAGCAACTGTCTTCAGGAGGCTATTGGGGCTGTCACGTATTCTCTTCTCTCGTACAACAGCCGTGAGACTACGCGCGCGTCAGTGAACATGGTTGAGGCACTGCAGAAGCGTGACAGCCCCAACAGCGTCCTGAAAACGTTTTTTGTATTGCGCGCACAGAGCATTCCGAAAGCACTGAGTGTAGTAGCGCTTCCACAGAGCGCTAGCGTTCATTGGTGTGCAGTAAGCTTTAAACAATGTTATCTTAACTGCATTAGTAATGTGAGCTTTACTGTGTTTCAGTTTTGAAGGATTATGGGTGCTGGTGATTTTACAGGAACATAGGACTTGTCAATCTATGTCTCAGGGTGACGGGCGCAGTGGCAGTGCCCTTCAGATCTTTGCGATTTAAAGCTCTGAGTGGCACTGCTACTGCTATGAACGGTAATGCTGGAACAGTAACTCCTTGGCTGACGAAACACTGCTATATAATATATTTCACAATGTACACATTTCACAAAACTCCCCTCTAGATGCCTTTCGACAATAACACAGAAATAGCTATGAATTATTCAATTTCAACGTGTGAAGAGTCAAGGAAAAAATCTTATCTCCATGCTACATGACGGGCGACAAATGAGCAACCAGCAACCCGCATACTTAAGTGACAGGTATATGAATTAGGGAGTGGAATGTGTCGATAATTTTTTTTAATTTTGACTCTTTGACAACCATATCGAAATTGCGTGACAATTTATTATTGACTCATCGTCAATAAATTTGTATGGAAGATTACAAAAATTATAAAACATACGTTATTGGTTCATTCCCATTCTTTACAAATTTGATTCAATTTTTTTTCTTAGTTGGCTTACAAAACTGGTTACAGAGTTATCAGTCTTAACTTAACTTAGACATACTTAAATACTAGATGTAAGCACAAAATGCGTATAATTTTCAGGTAAATCTTCTTACAAAGTAATTTGGACTCGGATAGCCCAATTTCCGTTTATAAACTAAATAAAAGCAAATGAAGAATGTAACTTAGATATTTAAAAACAAAAAAGAAATGCAAAAAAAAGTGTTTGTTAACTTACTTTTATACACCGTTTGGTTGAGGACAAAGAACCATCGAAAATATCGAAAACATTTCGAATACAATTATAGTCACTACACATTCTATACAGAGGGGAATGATGACCGAGTCTTGTCTTACATGCAGGCAGAGCAAAGGTATTCCGGTTTTGTAATCGGCTACCTATCCGAGGGAGAGAAAACTTGACATGCTTCAAAATATCCGGCGAATCAATGTGACCGTGGATTCACTTATGTATTCCAAAACGTTTAAGTTTATTTGAAAAGAGCAACCCTAGAGTTTCTTGTTCGTTCTGCTCAGGGAGGTCAGCGTAGTGAACGAGCAGTAGCTTAAAATTAGCTTAAATGCATTGACTTACAATTATATGGACGTCGGGTCCACGCTAAAAAGTGTCCGAACTTATAGGGCGTTAAAATTGTATACAGAGCGCGAACCACACGCTGTTCAATTAAAGAGCTTGTTGATCTCGTTTCAGTAATTTTTTAAGCTGTCTAGTTTTTTAATAAAACTTTTTTCTGTCCAGATACGTTTACAGTCGCAGTTGCAGGGCTTTTGTTTTTTTATTACATCATTCACGCTTTAGTCTTCGTTTGTTTCACTGACAGCGAAGCAAGCAAAATTAGACAGTACTGCGATGACATTACAATTTAAAAGCTTTTTCATATTCCTTTACATGTCACTACATTAAATAGGTTGACTTGGGACATTTTTTTCGTGGTTTTTGTATTAGACCCGTCGTCCATTTATTTGTAAGTCAATGCTTCGATGTGACGTTTTCAAGTGTAAATTTATTTTACCTATGGAATAAATGATTCTTTGCCTTTGACTTTGATCCATATTTCCATTTAAATCAAATTATTTACATTGTAATATGTTTCAGTATTTGTTTAAATCGGGTGTCAATTGCATATTTTCTGTAGTTAAGTGAACAACTTTTTAAGTATGCCAATGTCCACATGATTCTCTTAAGTTTCCGTAGCAGTAGAGCTCACTGTGAAAGAGTTCATCCAGGGAACCGCTGCCACTTTTATTATCTCTGCCGCCAAGCAGTAATGTGAACATTACTGCGTTCCGGTTTCGAAGGGTAATGGTGCTGATAAAATTACAGGTACATAGGACTTGTCAACTCATGTCTCACGGTGACGGGCGCAGTGGCAGTGTTCCTCAGATCTTTTGTTAGGGACAGACGTCGCACTTACCACGAGCCACACACGACTCGTTCATCCCATTACTTAGTATTATAAAGGAAAACAAGTAGGTTAGTACTGAACAAATCTCTATAGATTAATGTTCAACTTTAAACACCACGTATTCAACAATAAAATGCAAGATCCATGCGAACATAGTAACATATATAACTACTTAACAGAAAAGCGCTTCGTCGGCAACCAACACACATAGCATACTAAGAAAAATCTATCATAATGTATTAGTCATAAAAATTTTATAAATAGTAATAAGAATTGTAAATATACTCAGTTATCCACTACCATCTGATTTTAATTCATCAAACTCATCATCCTACTTAGTACTACCCGCTGCTCCTCTCACTGTGGCCAAGGCTCCCTTAGCCGTCAGTAGATCGATCTTGTGAGTCTGCTTGACCGGTAGTGAGAATACCATTCCAGTACACATTGCACGACGTGTACTTCCCTACCTTCTTCCAATCTTCCGTTTGGTCTCCTGGTGACAGACTTCCCGTTCTCTTGCTTATATACATATTTCTCCGTCTATATATTTATGGTTAGGTTAGGTTACACACTGTTAGGTTGAAGAAGCTACACTATTAGATAAATTCATAGGAACGACCCTTGAAGTCTCACCGTTAGGTTCAATAGGGTAGTTTATATTTTTATCTTAACTTTACCGTAATTTCATGCACACAGACTGGTGGTATTTGGTGCATACAACACACACACTACATTGACAGACAAACACTACCACCACATCAATACCTAACCGCACGCTGTTCAATTAAATTCAAATTCAAATTCAACAAGTTTATTTCAGACATAGTCCATATTAGTGTTAGTTACAAAAAAATTCTTACAACCTATGTTAGTACTAAATTTGCGAAATATTACAGTAACTTATAAATTAAACCCCTGGAACCCATGTGGACTGAGTTCCAGTGCTTCCACAATTCACTGACAGGGTTCTCTCAGATCAAACGAACTAGGCTATTGGAACTGCCACGCACGCGACGCATCAGGGAGGCAGTTCTCTTCCGAATAATCGCGCTGAAGCTATTAATACGCGCGTCCGCGAACATACCTGATGCGCTGCAAAATCGTGGCAGCCCCACTAGCATCCTAAGACCATTATTGTATTGGACACGCAGGGCATTGACCGTCGCTTTAGTGTAATTTGTTGATCTCGTTTCAGTAATTTTTTAAGCTGTCTACTTTTTTAATAAAACTTTTTTCTGTCCAGATACGTTTACAGTCGCAGTTGCAGGGTTTTTGTTTTTTTATTACGTTTATTTTATGTTCTTTCCATTCTTTTTTGGGAATCCGTTTTTGTAATTTATTGTGTCCTGTATTTAGGTCTGCAGGAAGAATTTGTTTTATAAGTATGCAATAACGTTTGTTTGTGTTTTCCGTTTTACACATTTGTGTTTTCCCGTGCAATAAATAATTAAATAATAAAAAAATCTACTATTAAATAACTCGAATAACAGCATTCTCACAATCTGGCTCCATGACTAAAACAGGTTCCGTAGCACTTTGTACAGAATTGCCACGGTTAAATACTCAATATTCCAGTAGTATTACTAACAACTCTTGGAAGCTTCTGAAAGTTCTATATTGCAAATATTGGAATTGAATACGTTCATACTTAACTCATCGAAACTAAGTCTTAAACTCAAATGTAATTATATATGTAACTTTATATACGGCTTATTTATATATGGAAACCACCAGTTTTAAATACTTAATAAAAACATAGAGCCAATTACAGGTTTGGTGGACCACCTTTAGTTTCAGACAAATCAAACACGAACTTACATAAAGGTGTATGTATTATAATAATATAAATATTTTGAATATACCGTTCATTTTATACAAAATTATTTAATATATTTTTTTTCGTGTTACGTTTCATTTAATGTAACGAACGTTAAGTGTTAACTTACATTTAATTTTTGATAACAATCTCAAATAAATTTGATGTAAAATATATTAAAAAATGCAAACAAATACTTGCCGGCCGTTGCCGTAACACGCTTGCTTCGTTCGCTCGGCTCGTGCTGCTTCTTCGTCGTCACGGGTGGGTACCCGTGCTCGTGCAGCTCGGGAGAAATGGAGGGTTGTATCGGATTCCTACCGACTAAAACTATACTGTGTTTTATCTCCTGTTCATATACCTAAGTCACTACCTGTGCTGCTTTTTGGAATACCTATTAACCTACGAAAGGAGGGGCACATTACGGTACGGGTAAAGACGTCGCAAAAATTGTCTTAATTAACAATATATTATTATAACTTTTTTTATTAAAACGTGACCTCAAAAGTTGCTTATGGGCTTTTTATTGGAATTACATCTATATTAGCAACAGGCGCACGTCTTGTTGTGAAATTATTATTATTATAAGTCCCACGGCTAGACACACGTCTTAATGTCTCGTTTAAGGATATAAGTCCACCACACTGATCAATATAAAAACTTTTTTTTAATTTACTTACCGTGTTCCACACAATTCCCTGTTTGGCACAGTCCTTTACATATGCGTCCAAGTCGTCCCGCCATCTTCTTCTTGGCCTGCCTCTCTGGCCGTTCTCCGGCGTCGATCAACTGGCTGTTTGAGCCCATCTCCGTGGGTGTATGCAACAGACGTGTCCAGCCCAGTCCAAACTAAATGTTCTATATTGTCTCGGGTCTGGGAATTTGTGGTACAGTCGTTGTTTCCGATTGCCATAACACAAGTGCTTTAGCACTTACTTCAGGATCAGAGCAACGTATATGATATTATCTAATATTTATTTATTTAATGCGGTTTAAAGACTTGATACATTTTTTTTTATCATGATATTTTATTTCCCCATTAGCGAGAAGCATGGAGCTCAGAAATTAAAGTACACGGCGCCACAAGTAGTTAAACTATCGATTTTTCAATGGAAAGGCTTCATTATTTGAATTTTCACTTACTCCGCTCCAATAGAAAAAGCGCGTGACTTGCAAGCTTACACATACACTAAATACACACACACACGCACGCACGCACGCACACACGCACGCACGCACCTGCTCACACCACATATAATAAAAACACATGCACGCTCCATTTGATATTGCTTTTAATTTACTGTTTAACTCACAGTGTTCATCTTTTATTAAGAGGGAGCAGAGGAAAAATTCCTAATCTTCGATTTGATTTTAGGGGAGTATATCCAAGTTAAAAATAAAATATTGTATGAGTAACTACACGATATATTCAAGCATAGACATTAATCAGAAACATAAAACAACAAAGTCTCCTCTATAGATAAAAATCACGAAATGACCTCTAATTTTCACATTTTTTCGATTTATCCTCGAAATGCTACAGGTTATTAGGACAAAAACTAGATAATTAATTATATTTATGCATGATCGACAACGGTCACTACGGATTTTTTTTGAATCCCTTTAGTTTTAGAGTTATTCCGCTAAAACGAATTTCGTACTTTTAATGCGCAAAATTCAACATCTCCTTTCGCATGTCACGCGAACTTCAGGCATATATTTGTTTCACAAATTTGGGCGGAGCCAACGTCAAAACTTTTTTGGCATGCGGCTAAGTCCAGCTGAGGAAGCGAGGGCCTGGCGATTCCTCATACAGGGAATCCTAGTACGAACTCCAGACTCTCACAAATGTGCCTAAATGTTTTTGTGTTTTTTTTTTGGTAATAATGTATTAATTACCATTGCCTTTGTGTGAGTGGATAAAGTTATTATTATTATTATTATTTGCAGATTAAAAAGCAACTTCTTCAACAAATCAACTTCTAAGAAAATGTAAAAGTAACAATTTAATACGGTTTTATGATTCTCTCTGTTAAAAACCAATTATTCCCCTACTGGGCTAACGTCGTATAAGGCAAATTGTATTATGTTTAAATAAGGAATATTGTAACTTTTTTATGTTCAATGAAGAAACTGTTAACAAAAGTTCGAAGAAAGTAAAAGTAGTTTTATCGTGTACTCATTTTTGCCGCCAAGCAGTAATGTGGACCTTGCTGCATTACCGTTTTAAAGGGTAAGTGAGGGCGCGTGTACACGCTAAGAAATTCGACCTGTCTGGTACAGAAAAGATGAGAATGGAATGTACACGACAAGAACTTTGTCGAATCTAGCCACGAAAATATGTCGTGTCTGTTGCAGGCGAGAAAATGGTAAGTATGTGCACGATACGAATACTTTCGGACAGACGTGTGTAGGGTAAAATGTGTCAGTGCATTACAAGTCTTTCAGCTAGCTGTCGTTTTGGTACCGACTGTGGGAAGAAATATGTTGTTGTAAATGTTGACTATTAAGCAACACCCGTCCGCGCGCATTATTATGAAAATGTAATTTATGTTAATAGGAATCGTAATTTCTTTATGAAAAATAGTGACGACATAACATTAATACGAGGAAATAGAAATAAACTAGCTTTTCTAGATAGTCGTCTTCACAAAGTCAAAAAATCATTTAAGGGGCAATGTATACGCTTCTATAACAAGATAGTTAGATAGATAGTACACAGTTCGTGTGTAGAAACGACACGAATTCTTGCATAGATCCGGTAACTTTTATTAGTGTGAACACGCGCCCTTAGGGTGCTGATGAAATTACAGGCATATGTTAACTTATGTCACCAGGTGGTGGGCGAAGTGGCAGTGCCCCTCAGATCTTTGCGAGTAAAGCTCTGAATGGCACTACAACTGTCGTGGACAAGCGTGTCGCTTACCACCAATCGTACAACTTGTTTCTCCTGTCACTGGGTATCATAAGAAAATGCTGCCACGTGACAATGGGACCATTGCATTTATTTGCAAACTTTAGAGCTTTTAAATTTGGTTTACAATTCTGAATAATCTACTTACATAGCCAATTACAATGTTTGTCAGATTACAATTCAGTTTTTTACATTACATAAAAAGTAATTCGATGCCAGAACGAAGCGACTTAAAATATTGTTCATCAAAGAACAATCTAACAAATTGAAATACATATTAATAATATATTATTCTAGAATCAGAATTCCATTGTATTAATAGATTTAGACCATTGACTTACAAATAAATGGACGACGGGTCTAATACAAAAACCACGAAAAAAATGTCCCAAGTCAACCTATTTAAACGTAATGACATGTAAAGGAATATGAAAAAGCTAAAACGTTAGATTTAAATTGTAATGTCATCTAATTTTGCTTGCTTCGCTGTCAGTCGAACAAACGAAGACTAAAGCGTGAATGACACTCTGTATACGATTTTAACGCCCTATAAGTTCGGACACTTTTTAGCGCGGACCCGATGTCCATATAATTGTAAGTCAATTTAGACATTAATTTTTTAATTACCGTATTTTTTAAATGAAGAATGTATGAACGACTAACAGTATAATAAAATAAACAAATGGACTGTAGTAGAGTATGCGCATTTGATGTGTCTGCTTGTGTGATGGTGTATGTAATGTGTGTAAGTGTATTTGTGCTCTGTTTATATATCAATTATTACCTTTTAAAGTGGGGGTGTTCCATCAAAGAATTAATAAATTTAACGCGATTCGAAGTTAAGATATCAACGTCTTTAAATTAGTCCTCGTAAATACACACACTGTAAAATAAAATAATGTTAGTAGGTTAAAAAAAATCAGAAAGAAATAATTTAATTTCTAATATTTTATCGTAGAATTTGTTCAATCCCTTCCCTATTTCCACACCTGCCACGCACCCGTATCGCTTACAGCGGGCTTTTTTGTTTCACCGCAGAAAAGCAGGTTAATCTTTCACGACACCGATAATAAGAGAAAAAGTTGTTTTCTGAATGTTTACTCTTTTTTCTCTCCGATACGCTTGCGAGGAATAAATGGGATTTGTTTTTTTTTATAGGCTTGGATTCTTATAGTCTTAAATATTTTGTTTCATTTAAAATTATGAAACTCAAACAGTACTAAGCAAAAATTGTATTTAATTCATCTGTGAAATAACACCTAATACAATAACAGGTTAAAATTTAAATTAAAAAACCGCCGATACAATTGTCTCTCCAAGTTAACAACTCATCGAGAACAATTTTAATGAACCCCTGTCCATGACAGTTCCAGTGTCACTTAGAACTTTAAAGCGCAAAGATCTGAGACTGTTACCCCCCGCGCGCCTGTCACCCTGGGACATAAGTTGACAAGACCAATGTGCCTGTAATTTCACCTTCTAAAACGTAACGCAATAATCATTGACTTACAAATAAATGGACGACGGTTCTAATACAAAAACCACGAAAAAAATGTCCCAAGTCAACCTATTTAAACGTAGTGACATGTAAAGGAATATGAAAAAGCTAAAACGTTGAATTTAAATTGTAATGTCATCGCAGTACTGTCTAATTTTGCTTGCTTCGCTGTCAGTCGAACAAACGAAGACTAAAGCGTGAATGACGCTCTGTATACGATTTTAACGCCCTATAAGTTCGGACACTTTTTAGCGCGAACCCGACGTCCATATAATTGTAAGTCAATGGTAATAATGATCACATTACTGCTTGGCGGTCACATCACTCCAACTACACTTTGCAAAAGTCTCGTTCCCATTAATCTGTATTAATTCTGCTTTCATGCTTATTCTGACAAATCCAACATTCACTGCCGTACATAAGCATAGGAACCAGCTAGCATCTGTCTATACATTGCCAGTCAGGCCTTTCATGCATTGCCAGTCGGACCTTTCAACAAAGGCACGCAACGCACTATTAATTTGATTTCCTGCGTTCATTTTCCTATTTTCAACTAAAAGCAGTTTTTTTAACTAACTAGGGAAACCCCGTATCGTGGCTACCATGGCTGCAATTACAGGTACAAAAGGACGCTATGGCTGTGCCCCTCAGATCTCTGCGATTTAAAGCTCTAAGTGTCACTGCAACTGTTATGGACAGGCGTCTCGCTTACCATCAGGTGCACGACTTGTTACTTGATATCACAAAAAAACACAAGCATAGATAATCACAATCTACACCCAAACCCGGTTCGATTCACTGATCTTGACGTGAGTGGACGTGTGTTTAGTGGCGTGAATTTGAATAGTCACTTTTTGCCAAGTTTTCTTTTAATTTTTGATGGTTTGTGGTGCTCGCTGTTTCACAAATATCGGCTCCTCTCGTACTATCTTGTGTTGCTTCTCGTAAGGCATCGCGGCCATATTGATTTGTGTCGGATCTCGCATTCACGCAGCAGCCGAGCATTGCCGTTATAGCGGGCTTAAGTTTGGAGTTGCATTTTTTGGTTACCACAGTGCGCCACCTGGCGGATTTATCATGCAACATTGAGATCGATAGCGGCGAACTGCATCCGAGAGCGACATATGAAGGCGTTACCAGTGAGTTTTGTAAATAACTTGACAAATATTGAAAAGTCGCATCGTACCTGTGGGGCAGAGATTCGAACCGGGTGCCTCTAGCGCCGAGCGATTGAGTAGGTGAGGTCGGCCACTTGCCGGTTGCGCCACGGTTTGGTGATTACAC
>NW_020655294.1:1452566-1470545 GCF_003589595.1 Hyposmocoma kahamanoa
AGTTATAATAAATTATAATATAGTTATGTATGTTGAACTAACATTTATATTTTTGTTGTTGTTGTTTATTAACTCATAAGCACACTATGTCACGTCATGTTATAATTTATGTTTCTGTGATATCCTGTAATTGGCATCATATACTGGTCATGTAAAGTAGATTTTTAAGCTCTAATTGTATGCTGTTGGATGTCCTTCAATAAATAAATAAATAAATAAATAAATAAATAAATAAATAAACTCACGAGATAAATAAATGTAGGCCGTACAAATATTTCTCCCGGACCGGTAATCGAACACGTGAACTCCGCGTGGCAGTCCGGCATGGTAACCGTTCGGCCATGGAAGCAATTATAGTAAGTTGAGGTTTAATAGATTGTTAGTTTTTGACGAAATAACCAATTCAGGTCTTTGCTATTTAAAACTCTGGGTGGTACTACAACTGCTAGATAGACAGGCGTATCGTTTGCCATCAGGCGCACGACTTGTTCGTCGCGTCACTTGATATTATATAAAAATAATCCCAGTACAGAGTGCTAAAAAACCGACCTCAAAAGTACGTGGAATTACATATAATTACCAAGTTTTATGAAATCGGTTACCGGAAAGTGCGCAAACCCGGATTTATCCCCTAGTTCGCCACTATACGGGACTAGACACAGAAGATAATAAAAATCAGTTCTCACCACTCAAAGTATATTGAGAGAGAAAAACGCCTTGAATTGGAGAATAGCAAAATCAACCATTAAAACAATTGCTCCTTATAATAAAATTTAGGCGCTATTTATAAAAATAAACCTTCATGCGTGAACAGCCACCCTTAGAGGGGGATGATTTTCTTCAAAATGAAATCAAAGTCAAAGTCAAAGATTATTTATTCCATAGGTAAAATAAATTTACACTTGAAAACGTCACATTTAAGCTACAGCTCGTTCACTACGCTGACCTCCCTGAAAAGAACGAGCAAGAAACTCTAGGGATTGCTCTTTTCAAATAAACTTAAATGCTATGGAATACACTTTGAATCAAATTTGTGTGGATTTTGGAGCCATGTCGTCTTTCCATACATCTTTATCTAACACGTAGTCTTCAATTTTGTAATATGATTTTTCGATCAAAATATTTTTAATATAGTTTTTAAACTTAGGAAATGATAAACTTAACATATGCTCCGGAATCTTATTGTAAAAACGTATACAGTTCCCCATAAAAGAGTTGTTTACCTTGGTTAAACGAAATCGTGGTACCATGAATTTGGACTTTGCTCTAAGGTTAACATTATGGATATCTTCTTTCTTATTGAAATTATGTATATTTTTACGGGCATATAAAATATTTGAGTAAATGTACTGTGATTCCACAATCATGATACCAGTCTCCTTAAACTTTTCTCTGAGAGAAACCCGAGAGCCAAGAATAAACAAAAAACAAAAAAGAATGTAATCGGTTCTCAAATACCGGAGTTATCGCGTAACATACATGCAAAAAAAAACACACTCGAATTGAGAACCGCCTGCTTTTTTGAAGTCGGTTAAAAAGAGCGACGAAACTGATTTATGTGGCGAGTGATGAGACAAGTTGATAAGGGCCGAACAAGGCAAACTTACCATGACTAAATTGAGGACGTCCTAAAGGCAAGAGTGTACGTGTTCGTGAAGTAAAAAAAATATATATCAGGGCCGTAGCAAGTGAAAGACTGTTGTTTCAGTAAATAAAAAATAAAAAAGATTATAAATGTTAAGTATGATTTTAGTAACGGTTTTAGATATAGTAATTTGTGTGAATACTGTACTCCCCGTGTTTCAAACTGTTCTAGGTAAAGGGTCCTTTTCAATAATTATTTTAGATTAAATTCGTATTGAATTAATATTCATTTATTTTTTGTGAAATTACTCCACTTGTTTGTTATAATTATTAGAATTTGAATTTTTTCTGTTTTAATTTAATTACAATTAATAGCGACATCTCTAGCAACGGCTGGTAGTAGTAAAGTTACCTAACTGGGTGACGAAATACTTTCATAGATTTTTCATAGATGGCGCTACGGCTAAAAAGTGTTGAAAACCAAATACAAAGATCCGACAAACAACCTCATAGAAAATTTTGTGAGGTCCGCTGGTTCGTTCCGCGGCTTAGTTGGCATAGCGTCTGGCACGGTTTGCTAGAAGACGTCGGTTCAAATCCGGCCGGATTGAAAGATTTTTTTCTAAGTGTTCAATCTTTGTATTAATAATTATAACAAATTTGATGCCGACGATTCTTTTACGTTGCGGCTATCACAAATTAACTTATTTTTCGTAAAATAAAACTCGACTTTTCACTTGACATGTATATGTAAACAAACGATCAACATGATAACAACCAAAGTAATCAAATATAATATACGAAGATGTCCGTAACAAAATTATTGTACAATTGTAATGAATACATTTCAATTAATTTAGTTAAATACATACCTGTTACTTTCCAACATTTTTTTAAGATTATCAAGTGACAACAAGCGATGGTACCCATAGAGGTTGCAGTGCCACTCAGAGCTTTAATCGCAAAGACCTGAGGGACTCTACCACCTGTAGTTTTACTCTTACCCATATTACTGCTGGCGGCAGAAATAGGTGTGGTAACAATACTTCCCTGGACGAACTCTTTCACAAGGATCTCTAATGCTTATAAAGTTCTATATCTTATTTTACTGTATTAAATTTTTTAATGTACTGTATTATATTTGCATGATCTTGTTGAAGGTTGAACAGGATTAGGTCCCTCAATTTAAATTTACCACCAACGTTTATAATGTGCCCACCCTTTATACAGGGAATTAATGAAATTTAATTTTACGAGAGCGGAAAAATTCTCGCCATCGGATTCTTTCTGCTGGAAAGTAAGCAAAGCGGGTCATCCATTTCGTCAAGTTTCGAACCTGTTATTCACTAACCTACTTCGACAAACGAGGTTCACAATTCGACTGTACTTTTTCTGTGTGTTATTACGCGACTACTCCGAGTTTTTTTTGTTAGAAATTCCTATTTTGTAGTCCTATTTATATTTGAAGAGAATATTCTGCCTCTAAAGCTGTCTAAATCTGCAGTGAAGGGTAAGAGTGCTGGTGAAATTACAGGCACATGGGACTTGTCAACTTATGTCTCAAGGTGACAGGGGGAAGTGGCAGTGCCCCTAAGACCTTTGGGCACTGCAATTGTTTTGGACAGGCGTGTCGCTTACCACCAGGCGCGTGACTTGCTCATCCCATCACTTGGTGTTATAAAAAAAAAGTCGTGAGCCCAATGTTTATCTTGAATCCCATAATTCTTTGTGAAAGCAAACTTTTTGATCGTGGTGCCACGTCTTCGTTTTAGTAAGATAAACGATTATTTTATAGGGAATGTTTTTGCAATAGGATTCCGGAGCATATATTAAGATTACCATTTCCTAAGTTTAAAACTTACATCAAAAGTATTTTAATTGGAAAGTCATATTACAACATTATAGACTACGTGTTAGATAAAGATGTATGGAAAGACAACTTGAGACTAGATTCCCACAAATATGATTAAAAATGCATTCCATAGCATTTAAGTTTATTTGAAAAGAGCAATCCCTAGAGTTTCTTGCTCGTTTTTCTCAGAGAGGTCAGTGTATTGAACGAGCAGTAGCTTAAAAACGACGGTTTCAAGTGTAAAAATGTTACCTATGAAATAAATGATTATTTGAATTTGACTTTGATAAAATCAAAAACATTTTTTTGTTTCTTTTTGACTCTTTAGGTTCCACAAATGTAAACTGTCTGGAGAACTAGTAAACCCTTCAGAAGCCATTATTTTTAAAATGAAAAATATCAAAAACTTAAAAGTGTGACAATGACAGTATGACTAGTGGGCAATCACCTGGGTTTTAAAGGTATTTATTACAAAATGCTTCTGTTTGACTAATGTCCTCATTTAAACCCATCTAAAAAGATCACGAACCGCACGCACGTGCATATAACAACGACACAACAACAAAGTACTCTTTGACAACAATGCAATAAAAGAAACTAACTCATATTGTTGTCCTAAACTTACGTTGTTTACAATGTCAACGTATGAGGTTAAAGTATTATATATTATATAGTAATATTAAGTTGGTTTTATTCACCGATCCCGAATAAATTACTACAACGTCGTAGCAGGTACTTTAGAACCTATATCGTCTTTCTTTAATGGAAGGTAAGCGTTCAAGTCGTTAAGGTATTTAAGCCCCTTGCATCTTTACAGATAATTAATTATTTTCGAAGTTAAGTATAGGTAATTTATTCTCTATGAAGTACAGTCACGATGTCGGCTTACACAGATGTTTCTGTGAGTGAATCCTGTCTCCATTTGCAATAATTCTTGTTGTATAGGTATTGAATATACAGGGAGTCTAACGTCCATACCACACGGAGGGAAAGTACCTTAAAAGAAGACTTCATTTTGATTTTAATAACAATCCGAAATGCATTCAAATGTTTTTCAATAATCGCCTGTCTGAGCAAGGAATCGAACCCGCCAAATGTGAAAAAAAACCTGTAATTTTGCTATACGTGATTGTTTTCTTCTAAATAACATAGCATCTTAAATAAAAGAAAGACTATAAAATTTTACATTTGATTAAAATAATTAGGTACATTTAACTGCAACTTACAAACACTCTAAGTTATCAAATGTTCAAAATGTGTCTCATTCTGTAATATGCAAATCGTCACTTTTTTGATAATATCGCTTCCTGTTGATTTCTTTATTTTTTCATAGTGAATGTTTAAAATAATACGTTTAAGTTACTAAACCTTTGACAGGTTCATTTTCTTGAACAAAATTTCAAATTAAACGTTAAATTTAATGGACTTCCTTTTATTTAAAATACTATGTTATTTAGAAGAAAACAAACCTTATGATTTTAGTAAAATTACTGGTATATTTTCACATTTAGTGGGATCAATTCCAGGCAGATGATTATTTAAAAATCTTTGAATGCATTTTCGAACTGTTTCTTTGTAAATGTTTGTCTTTATGTAAAATTTTCTATCTACGGTATTAAAGGTACTTTCCCTCCATATGGCATAGCCGTGAGATGTCCTGTTGGAGATGAGAGAAGAGGAAAGAAGAGAGGTCCACCGCCGCGGAACCGAAAAGTATACAAGGCAGCGGGAACAGGCGAACGCTCACAATTCTGCTCGAGTAATTACGTCGTTTTGATGTCACATCTACCTAATGTTAGGTAGTTTTTCGAAAAATTTCAAATAGTGGATATTTTTCTGCAAAAAAATTAAAAAAATGTAATTCGAAGGCTCGTATTATGATTTTCGTTTAGAAATACCTTTTGAAGTTTTATTTAGTGTGACTTATAATAGAAAATTGTAAGCTAAAAACAAGTCAGTGAAAAAACATGACTTAAAACGATTGACAAGATCGAAAAAAGCCTTCATAACAGCTTCATCGTTTTCGTTTAGTAACTTCAACTTTTGACAGATGCCGGCGTCAAACGTTACTACGTGAGAAGAAAAAGAAGTTTAGTGGCCTTAGAGCTCCTTGTTAAAGAGTTCGTCCATGGAAGTACTGCAACCTTGCCTATTTCTGCCGCCAAGCAGTAATGTGATCATTACTGGGTTCCTGCGTGAGGGTGCTGGTGAAATTACAGGCACATGGGACTTGTTTACTTATGTCCCAGGGTGCTTTAGGATCTTTGCGATTTAAAGCTCTGTGTAACACTGCAACTATTAGGGACAGGCATGTCGCTTAACGACAGGTGCACGACTTGTTCGTCCCGTCACAAGTCCTCAACTGATAGGAAAGTTTTGTTCAATTTCGATGTAAGCAGGCTGAATATAAAGAATAAGGTTTCAATTCCGAAGGGGGGCATTGAGATAAAATCTCATATAAAGCCGACACATGAAGGCAAAAAGATACAAAACGAAGAACAACACCACCGTAAATTACGAGACCTGAAAAGCCATGTTGCGTCACACGTAACGTTCTGCTACGGTAGGAACGCGACCTTCATGTTAACCCTTTGCATGCCTTACCTCGGCCCGAATTTACGACGCTTTGTCTTTTGTTGAATTATTCTGTATCGTGATAATGTTCCTAGAGGGACAACACTACTATATTTGACCAACTATTATTCTAAAGAGAGTTAATTTTTATTAATTTGTTTTATAGTTAAATTGTACTTATTTATTTTTAATGAATGTTATGATATTTTACTACGATATAATTAATTTTTTGTGATATTACTCTGTTAGTTTGTTATAATTATTAATAACAAAGATCGAACACAAAAACATTTCTTCGACCTTACCAATTTTTGCCGCCAAGCAGTAACGTGAGATTTACTACGTTTCGGTTTTGAAGGGTGCTGGTGAAATTACAGGCACATGGGACTTGTCAACTTATGCTTCAGGATGACAGGCGCAGTGGCAGCGCCCCTCAGTTCTTTGCGACTTAAAGCTCTGAGTGGCACTGCAACTGTTGTGGATAGGCGTGTCGTTTACCACCAGGCCCACGACTTGTTCGTCTCCTCAGTTCATATATAAAAAAAGACTGCCCTAGGGCCGTATGTTAATCAAACCGCTGAATATTATACGCGAGTAAGTGTGATGAAAAGCATTATTCTTTGTCACTTGAAATCGTCGTGAGAAGGAAAAACTTTAAATACCGCTTCCCTTGAGAAAAACAAGCGAAATATATTTTTTACTGTCTCTTATATTAATTGTTTTTTTTTTCTAATTTTCATAAGAGGCAGTTAGGGTTGCAAAAATGGACAGTAATTTACTCACTAAGTACTTAACGAAGATATTTAGCTTTCATCACCAACGTTAAAAGTAATTAGACGAAAATTATTCTACGGGTGTTAACAATACATCACCTAGGGACTTACTCAAGAACCATTCGTTAACAGAACACACTACTGTAATAGCATGTGTCACATTAAGAGTGCCTTCAAATTAATAATAAATAACTGCGAAACGTTACCTTGCTGGACTGCCACGCAGAGATCACGGGCCGGGAAAAAGATTTGCATTGGCCATCTATTTTTCTTGTGAGTTTGAATGCAATTTGTGGTTGTCTACATGTATGTCCATGGCACCAGCTACACAGGGTTTCCCTATGAGTGTTCGCTCTTATTACATAAATATAGTACATCTTTTTTTTACCAGTTTAAACCGATTCGCGCTTTTGGGGTAAGTATCTACTTATTATCTTAATATTCATGAAGTTAGGAAGTGTTTCGTAATAATGTACATGTTTTTTATATACCTTTTAGTGTTACAGCCTTCTTTTTAACTTTTTCTTCTCCTTAACCTTAATAAATTTGTGGACCTGAAGTTTTCTGTTTTACTGCCGTGAACCTGGTTACTTGTTAGGGTTACAACCCTTACAAACCTGTGCATGTGTGCGTCTACTACCTCACCTGCGCATGTTGCGCCATTTGATGTCTAGTCAAGGTTTAGGGTAGTCGTCGTTCGCATCGTGCGTAATAAAAAATGACAACTTCCAATTCAACTAACCACATTACCGCAAGACCTATCAAAGCCAATGCATCGTCGTCGTCTTCAATCGATGCCATATCGAAATTAACTGAAAACCTCTCTATAACCCCGTGACTAGAATATGCCGAACCTACAATGATTTACTCATATCAGAATCTGGAAACCACGTTGATGTTTTCGACAACAATCTCTGTCGAATTCGTACCAATCTACTCAAATATTTCAACTCGTCTTCTCATTAGTACTGCCAAATGTAGTCTTTAGTTGTATTAGTTTTAAGAAGTAATCTCTTTTTTCCATTTTTTCTCGCTTTTTCCTTTTTTTTGTAATCCTTTAGCAAATATGTTTATACTTCGCATAATAACGCTTTATGTACAAGTATTAGGTCTACATTCTAGATTCAGATTATAAATTGTATCTCAACATGTTCCACTGAACGTGAACTGTTTTATACAAACCAAACTACCAAATCATAATTGATAATTATTTTAGTGACAAATTTAAAATACCGGTATATAACAAATATAGGACTAGGAGGGTTCGTGAAGGAAAGTTTGTGCAACCTCGGACTGTCAATTATTACGGGCGAAGGCTAAACAAATATCTGGTACCACATATTTTTAATAATATAGGTTTCCTCAGGAAAAATCCAGTAAGTAGTGTTCTAATTTTAAAATCTAAATAAAAAAATATATTATTAGGATAGTTAGTAGAAGTTAAGTCTAAGTTTAGTTATACTAATTATATTAGTTGTTTGTTGTTTTTATTGTGCGCTATTAATTCATTAATTAAGAGTTAAACATATAATGTGTGAGAGCGTGCTCACCAACAAACTGTTTCCAGTTTGGCGGGAGATGTATTGTTGTAAATGTATAAACTTTTTTTGAATAAATGAATTTAAAAAAATAAAATAAAATAAAATAAAAATATAAATTAACGAAATAGTCTCACATACGCTACGACAAGCGGCCTATCTGCGCAGGTATTCCTGCACAGGTAGACCTCTCCGGTGTAGCGTGTATGGCCGACATAAGGTTCAAACTCATAAACATCCACATTTCACAGGCAAACAAATTACACTTGAAATGGTCACATTGATTAAACACGACCTAGAGTAAAACCGGGTTAGATGCCCACTTTTTGAAAGGGCCTCCTAATTTAAAATTTATTAGTTTACCACATTGACTTACAATTATATGGACGTCGGGTCCGCGCTAAAAAGTGTCCGAACTTATAGGGCGTTAAAATCGTATACAGAGCGTCATTCACGCTTTAGTCTTCGTTTGTTCGACTGACAGCGAAGCAAGCAAAATTAGACAGTACTGCGATGACATTACAATTTAAATTCAACGTTTTAGCTTTTTCATATTCCTTTACATGTCACTACGTTTATAGGTAATAGGTTGACTTGGGATATTTTTTTCGTGGTTTTTGTATTAGACCCGCCGTCCATTTATTTGTAAGTCAATGGTTTACCATGAATAATTCCTATAGATATAGCTTAATCCTTTACATTACATTAAGACTTGATTTTATTGATCTAACTTTAGACTGATTTTGAAGAAATTGACTTTTTGCAAACCTATTTTTTTTTTGGGATAGATGCCTGCCTATATAGATAGACGCCACACGATCAAAATACTAAGAAGGATAGATGCCCTTTAGAATAAAATAGTAAAATACGTAATAAAATGTTTTATTTGGAATCTTTAATATATTGTATATACATATTAAATCTTTAGTAATAAATATATACACGTATTTAAAGTTAGTAGCAACTTCACTTCGTATTTTCTGTGAATAATTTATCTTTTTGGTACTTTTACTTACTTTTAAACTAATTATCATTTACTTGTCTTTTTCACTAACATAATACATATTTTTATTTTCTTTTCCTAACTTTCTTGCCTTGTCCTTTGCTCTTAAGGGCCTATACCGCGAAAAATCTATGCGACTATCCTATTCGATATGGATAGATGCCCTATTATTATTTAACTAAACTATATACAAAAGAGCGATTATTGACACCTAGGTGCGCAGTTAATTAACCAGTGTATAGTTATAATAAAAATAAAACGGAATTTATTATAACTTACAATATTTTGAACGTCGCGAAGATAAACGCATGCACAAGCCAAACGCGTCTATTCCACACGAAGCCCTGCAGGAACTTTGATGAGTGGTGTCTATACTCCTTAATTAAACTAATTATCCGTTATTGCGATTTGGGAAAATTAGGTTTTTTGAAAACGAGGCACCTATCCCACTGCGGCATCGATCCCGGTTTTACCCTAATAAAAAAGTACACTTGAATCGGAGAGAACTGGATGCGTAAGGCAGATTCTCCTGAGAAGAACGAGTGAGAATCTCTGGAGTAGCTCTTTATATCTATCTCTAAGACTCTATCTATAAGACGTTTGATGTGACTTTGTGAAGACTAGGTACTGTTATTGGCAAGTTTATTTTTAACCGGCTCCAAAAAAGGAAGAGCATACCAATTCGACTGTATTTTCTTGTATGTATGTTACGCGATAACTCCGGTGTTTGTGAACCGATTTTCATGATTTTTTTTATCATGAAAATCGGTAACCTCTATAGTGGTCCCATTTAATTTTGAAGAAAATCATCCACCTCTAAGGGTAGCTGTTCACGCATGAAGATTTATGTTTATATATAGCGTCTAAATTTTATTATAAGGAGCAATTATTTTAATGGTTGATTTTGCTATTCTCCAATTCAAGGCGTTTTCTCTCTCAATATACTTTGAGTAGTGAGAACAGATTTTTATTATCTCCTGTGTCAAGTTCCGTATAGTGGCGAACTAGGGGATGAATCCGGGTTTGCGCACTTTTTGGTAACCGATTTCAATAAAACTTGGTAATTATATGTAATTCCACGTACCTACTCATGAGGTCGGTTTTTTTAGTACTCCGTACTGAGATTATTATTTTAGTACTCTAATTGAGTCTATCACTATCTTTTGACAAAATATACTATTCATTTGAATATAAATCTCATTTTTTATCTATATTCATTTATCACACCAAATGACGGGACAAATAAATCGTGCGCCTGGTGGTAAGCGACACGTCTATAGACAGCAGTTTCAATGACACTTAGAGCTTCAAATTGCGAAGATCTGAGAAGCACTGCCTATGAGCCAGTTCCCTGAGACATGTGTCTGTAATCTCACCAGTACCCTTATCCTTCAAAATCGGAAAGCAGTAATGCTAACATTATTGCATTGAGGTAGAAATAGGTAAGGTGGCAGTCACGTGGCAGTACACAAGTAGTTCTAGTGATACTTGATACTAGGTACTACATAGGTCAGGATTTGTGTTAAAGCTGTACAATTAATGTTTTAACTATTTTCTAGCGATGAACACTAATGTAAGAGAACGAACTAACGAATACTTCAATAATGCAACCTTTAGCCCATTAGGATGAGCCTGGGTTTAGACAGAAATAGACCTTTATTAGTGGATGAAACGGAAACTTTGGAAATTAGCCCAACTTTTTGAATACAATTTGAGAGCGGCTCTCGAAAAGTTAAGATTAACTAAGTTACGTGTATATTGATGATTGCTTGTTTCTGTTTTTCGTAGCAAAATGATATATAGCGCGATATGAACGAGTTAGAGCGATGTTACACAATGCGTTGTATCTGCGTTGTGACGCCTAAAAATATCGAGACTTTTCAAACTTAAGTCATTTAATTAAAAAATATTAAAAATGTACTAAACCATCAGTTAAGTCAGATATGGTTACACTGGAGAGTGAAGCTTAGTACAAGTTGTGGAAATTGAAGTACGGTAGTAACAATCTCAGGTCCTCTCTTTTAGAAGCTACACTGAACGCCATTTTCTTTCTTATATACCCACTAAAAATTTCAAATTAACTTTCATAAATGTTTCTACTCCTGTACTGTATTTTTTCTAATCTGTGAATTATAATTTCATAAACCATAAAGGCGCTCTTTTTTCGTTCTAAATCAAAATTTTATTGTCTATGGTACTCGCCACAGAGCTGAAAATTTTCTTTTCTGTCGTTATGGTTTATTAGTCATTATATTACTTATCTTAGAGCATATAGGACGGGAGGCGCTATTAGCGTTATTTCTCGAACAAAACTTTCTGCCAATTTTTGAGGGTCAAAGGGGTAGTACTACAAGCAAACAGGTGCACTCAAATGCAAAATTGAATTGTGTCACTATGATCTCACACTAACAAAAGTCTACAACACTAGCTTATTTTTACAAATACACAGATAAAACACACATGTTATGTCCGTACACAGAATAGGCCTATAAAAATAAATCGATTCTCATGAATATACTAGAGACGGAAAGTTATCGACGTGACGGTGTCGATATGTATTACGTACTGGTTAATCATGTATATGAAAAAAGGAATTCCACCCTTGGCTAGACTGGATGTAGAGAATTTCTTTTTCCAATTTTGTGTGTATTGTAACAGTGGCATTGTTTTACTTGTATTTGCCAGAGGAGATTGCCCATTGACTTACCAATAAATGGACGACAATAAATAGAATTCAAAAACCGCGAAAAAATTTCCGAAGTTTTTTTTTTCAGTTTATGGCTTTTCGCGGTCAGCGTTGGAGCTAATGATAAGCATGGCCGGAGTTAACCTCTACAAACGTAGTGATATGTATAGAAATATTTAAAAAACTAAAACATTTAATTTAAACTGTAAAGTCATTGCAGTTTTGCCTCCATATTCAGCTTCTACTGGAAATAACAAAATGCACCATATTTAGCTTCTAGTGAAAACTACTTGAATACAAGAGTCATGGAGTAGTCTTAATGTCAATATTAATTCATTTTATAGTATTATATTGAATTTCATACGAATTCACTTCAAATAATAAGAGTTGTGCAGATATATAGGTACATACAAATATTGTAAATGTGAAAATAGTTGTGTGTGTATCGATGATTCGAATTTCTAGATTTCAACTAGAAGTAAACTCAACGTTTCGTAATGATAATGGCCGAATCAGCTGTCAGCTGTCACTGAAGGTTGAATTAAATAAAGAAGCGTCGAGATCTAAGCCAAAATTACTACAACAGCCTGGTTTGATTGATTTTCATTACTAATAATAAGGTAAATCATAAAAGACGGACTGCGGGGAATGCCTTCAGTTTTGCTTTCCATTGTGAATTGAAAATTCGAATAGAGGCAGAAAAGAAAATTTGAAAATTAATTTCTGTCAATCAATCGCGCGACCGCGAGACAGCGGCGACGGCGGCTGTCGACACTCGGCGTGCCAATCTGGTTTTTGAATTGACCCAAAATTTATTTGTTTAATCTTTTTGCACAATACATTAATGTACAAATGGCAGACTTAATGCCATAAGGCATTCTCTACCAGTCAACCATTGGGCCAAACAGAAAAAAAACAAAAGGTTGGTGCTACACTTAAAACAGAAAAAAAATATCATAAGCCTAAATTTTATGGTTAATTTATACAGTATAAAATAAACATAATACAGCATAGATATACTCTATGTAAGTATATAATTATATAATAAACAATACATATATATAACAAATATACTTAATATGTATATACATATATAGTAAACATAATATTAGTTAATATTATATAAGTACCCACAGCAACATTATGCAGAGTCTTGATCTAGAAGATTATCAAAAAGATAATTGCGCATCATGTGCTTGAAAGATAACTTAGTCTGAGCTTGTCTTACATTTAGCGGGAGCGCGTTTCAAAGACGGATTGCATGAAGGGCAAAATAATTAGATACAAAATCAGTACGGTGAGAAAGAACAGAGAGCTTGAAGCTACGGTAAGATCGAATTTCGCAACCCGGCCGAGCGGTTTCAAATTGAAATGAGCATCTAAGGTAATCAGGCGCAGCCGGATCGAACAAAATGGAGAAAAGGGTGGTTAAAATTCTTAAGGATCTGCGTTCACGGATGGGAAGCCAATTTAGTTGACGTTGAAAAGAAGAGATGTGGTCATATTTTCGCAGACCAAAGATGAACCTAATGCAATTATTAAGAAGACGATCTAACTTGTTCAAAGAAACTTGAGAGATATTACTGTAACACACAGCAGCATAATCGATTACAGGCAATATCAGTGCCTGAAGAAGAAAAGTTTTGGTCTTAACGGGAAGAAAATGCTTAAACATATACAGAGCTCTTAGTGTGTTTGTTACCCTACAGCAAACGTCAGACACCTGGGGAACCCACGTAAGACCTGAGTCAATAATTAGCCCCAGATTCTTTACTTGATTAGATAGAGGAATTACAATGTTCTCAAATAATATTTGGGGCTTACGCGTCATGTCAAAAGACGAAATAAGGCGTGGGCTTCCAAGGTGATTGCTTGACACTTGGAAGGGTTAACATTGATGCCAAACCTTTGGGACCAAACCGAGATTCGATCAAGGTCGTCATTAATTATTTGTACAAAATTTGTACTTTAAATTTCGATAATTTTTTTGTGTCACCGACAGTGAATTGGGAATTTTGATATTAATATACATATACAACGTAGGTTACTTAATGACGCATTGTGAATCTTAATAGTAAATTTAATCCGGCTCGAAGGACCATGTTTAGGTCCAGTGGAAATAAAATGCTAGTGGACTGTATTAACTTATAATATTCGAGAAAAAGAAATTGCAAATTTTAGCAACGTATGTGACGGCGACCGTTTCTTGAAGAGAGTTTTGATTTTTTGTTTTTTTTTTAATTTTACAGCTACGGCCCGCTCAGAGCGCGGCGGCGTTGCCATGTCTGTTTCAGACATTAACCATAGAAATACGCTTATCGATTTTTGTTATAAAGGGTAAAGTTAAGACACACACGCACACAGACGCGCCCACAAGAGCATATGTACACACATGAACACACACGCACACACAAACGTACTGTAATTGAAAGCGGTAAAGAATCGCCATTAAATTGACACATGGGTAGAAAATTCGTCGTCGGCGCGTCCCGGAAAAAGTATCAGCACATGGTGCGGTCTCGAAAATCTAGGAAAAACCGAGACTTCCGAGACTGTTTCAAAATAGATTTACATACTTATAGGCTACGTTTAGGTTGTCAAAACATGATATTTTATTTAAGTTCTTTATTAACACAAATTATAAAATAAAACAGTGTTTTAAGTAACCGTTGCATGATGAGGGCTTTTAAAGTCGAGTACCTTGTTTAGGCCAGGCTTTGCCGAGTAGCCTGAATAATAGGTACGAGATTTTAAAACCTAATTATGTAATGATTGCTTACAATACTTTTTCTGTGGGTAAATGAAGCGGAACCAATATTTAATGTATATTTTGTTAACAATCTATGACAAAAAACGCAATTTTTTTATTATATTTTAACCATTGACTTACAAATAAATGGACGACGGGTCTAATACAAAAACCACGAAAAAAATGTCCCAAGTCAACCTATTCGAAATTTAAATTGTAATGTCATCGCAATATCGCGCTGTCAGTAGAACAAATGAAGACTAAAGCGGAGTTTGGCGCTCTGTATACGATTTTAGCGCGTTACAAGTGCGGACACTTTTTAGCGCGGACCCGACGTCCATATAATTGTAAGTCAATGATTTTAACGCATTTATTAGGGTAGGCGGTTTCTTCAAGCAGCCTATTCATATATTTAGACGAAAGCCAAACAAAACAAAAACCGAAGAGATAGAATAGAACTGGCCAGGTACCGCATATATTTTAACCATTTTTTTTATAAAGATTTATGGTCGGGTTGCAAGACTTTTGGACCAATTTAACCAATCAGGAGGCAGTATGGTGTTTGAGTAGCGTAATTCGACGTTCTTTTTTTGAAACTCATTATAGTTCTGTGTACAGTACTGTAGTACTGACTATAGTTCCGTGTACAGAATTTTAATTAAATTTTTCAGTTCGGTGGCCAGCACCATAGACAATAGAATTTTGACTGAGAACTAAAACGAGCGCCGATAAGATATGGTTTGTGAAATAATAATTGACAGATTAGAAATAAATACAGTACAAGAGTAGAAATATTTACGAAAGTGAATTTTTAACCGACTTCAAAAAAGGAGGAGGTTCTCAATTCGACTGTATGTTCTTTTTTTTCTTTTTCTTTTTTTTGTATGTATGTTACGCGATAAGTCCGGTATTTGTGAACCGATTTTCATGATTCTTTTTTTGTTCAAAAGGGGGTACTTCCATAGCGGTCCCATTTCATTTTGAAGAAAATCATCCGTCTCAAAGGGTGGCTGCTCGCGCATGTAGATTCATTTTTATAAATAGCGCCTAACTTTAATTTAAGAGCAATTACTTTAATGGTTGATTTTGCTATTTCTCCAGTTCAAGGCGTTTTTCTCTCAATATACTTTGAGTATGGAGAACCGATTTTTATCTCCAGTGTCAAGTCCTGTATAGTGGCGAACTAGGGGATATTTCAATAAAACTTGGCAAATAGACGTAATTCCACGTAGTTTTGAGGTCGGTTTTTTTAGTACTCTGTACTGAGATTGCTAGTTCATTTTTATAGTGGATATGTAAGAAACAAAATGGCGTTTAATATAACTTCTAACAGACAGAGCCTGAGATTGTTACTACCGTATTTCAATTTCTACAAATTGTACTAAGCTACACTCTACCGTGTAACCACATCCATATAGCCAGAATAAAACGTACTGGATGTTAAGTACATTTTTAATACTTTTTAAATAAACTGCTTAAGTTTTAAGTCTCGATATTCCTGAGACTGAAAACATCAGTTTCGAGTCTCGAAAATGCCAAAAATTGTCTCTCAAAATTTTCGGGACCGTATTATTATATTTGTATTATTTGATTTTGTTTCTATGGGACTACATATTTTCCAATATGTCGAATCCAAGATGACTGCCATATCCGCTCACGCGATACATACAGCCGTAGACGCATACCACACCTAGAAGTGCCGGTGATGATTTTATACCGATTTATCGGATATCGAAGTTATAACAGGTAAAAGAACTAATATTAATTGCTATTTCGGTAACTACTCTAGCAAACCATAAAGTTTTTAATGCCTGGGTCTGTCATTTAAAAAACATAAACAACGTCAAAAATACGTCACGACAATCGTGTGTGTTATTGTTTGGGCTGATGATTTCGGTGTTTATTTATTGAAAACATACCGTAAGTAGCGTTTTTTAAGTTTACCCTGAATATAAATGTTTATAAACTATACTTTAAGGAGTAATTTCATGGTAAACGTTAGAACCACTCAAACGGAATATTATCATATTTATCCAAGTACACCAAAAATTTCATTAGTGCTTTTTAAGTGCAGGATTTGCGGTGTATTACTGCATTTTTTTTGAGATCTTTTTGTTGTAGTACGGAGGGTATTTATTTAGCAATGCAGAATAATAATTTTTATTTATAAAAACTTGTATTTAAACTGAATGCTTTTCTAATTTGCGAAACCAAATAGCCGCCATTTTGCGGTAGGAGGAGCGCATCCCGTAAGCGGATAAAAAATCGATTTTACTGAATCTTCGCAACTATTTATGATATTCGAGTGGATAAATTCGGAAGGTTACGACTTGACGCGATTATACCAACTACCTGGCTCCCTCCCAACCAAATAAACTTAACAAAAAAATCAGCAATTTCAATGCAAAAGTAATTAGTAACCAACATTGTCATTCCTACATTTAAAGTTGTTGGTTGGTTTTTCAAAAGATCAAGTCAAGATCAAAAGTTATTCTCTGTTCACACTTTATTAAAAGAAAATTCTGTGCGCTATAAGATATTTACCTATACCACTGATGACCCAGTTCCTTTTAACAATACCCTTATTTATATCAGTTCTCAATTCGCCAACCTCAATTCTAAAATAGAGGTCCAAATTGTGAAACAGCTACGTCGTTTGGCTGTTACTCAGCCTTCGTTAAATTTTAAATCAAACGAAGGGTATAATAGGAAATCAAACTTTGGATTGCTCGTTATGTGCTGAGATCTATCCTTTATATTGTTAGATTTCGTGGTGTTCTTCATAATAATAACGATTTTTTTCCCTGGATTATAGGTACAAGGATTTGACGCTATGTCAAACCTCCAGGTCGGTTCAGGCACAACAACCGGTTAAATATCTGAGAAAACAGGAATGCGCGTTCGGGTTGAAGGAAATCGCGGAACAATAAATACAGTAGAAGTGCAGTTTGCGTGTCACGTGTGAAAACAGTTCGCGGAGTTCCGTAAACTGGAGCTCAGTCTGCCATTTTCACTTTTCACTTTTCACCTTACGGTCTTGCCAGTTATCTCGCGCAAAATTTCGAAAATCGCATAAAAATGCATTGACTTACAAATAAATGGACGACGGGTCTAATACAAGAACCACGAAAAAAATGTCCCAAGTCAACCTATTTAAACGTAGTGACAATGTCAAGGAATATGAAAAAGCTAAAACGTTGAATTTAAATTGTAATGTCAT
>NW_020655294.1:1470945-1480361 GCF_003589595.1 Hyposmocoma kahamanoa
GTGGTTTTTGTATTAGACCCGTCGTCCATTTATTTGTAAGTCAATGGCCACGAGCGTTTTTCATCGATCTTCTCTAAGTAAGTAAAATTCAGAATCTCATTCATTGCTTTGTGGTAGGTTCGTAAAACGGTGGGGAACGGCAATCCACACAATGTTGAAACTCATTTGTAACTAGTTTACGGGAACTGAATTCGCTTTGCTTGATAATTGTTAATAGTAGAGGGTGCGGAGAGCTTGTGTATGCAGCTCGCATGCTTTCTAAAATTACCGAATAGAAGTAACGATGAAGATCGATAGGCTTATAGTATGAATCATAAACAAACGTCCTAAACGTAAACAAAACAATTTCATGTAATGTCGTTGTCTTTTTTTTAACGGAATTAAGTTGAATTTTTAACGGAATTAGGAAACGAGGAACTTCCCATTTTCAGCAACTTTAATTATTTTTTGCAAAATATTAACGATACGTAAAAACCTTAACAACAACATATTGTCTGCTAAAGGCAAAACTACATAAGGGACATTTTTCCCAAAAAATCTCCAAATTATAATAATAATAATGATAACGCACACACTCAACATAGCCCCGCTCTAGGAAAACCCTGTGTAGCGGGTGCCATGGACACACACATAGACAACCACAAATTACATCCAAACTCACGAGAGAAACAAATGTAGGTCATACTAATATTTCTCCCGGCCCGGGAATCGAACCTGGGACCTCTGCGTGGCAGTCCGGCATGGTAACCGTTCGGCCACGGAGGCAGTTAATCATATACCATAATATATATAAGTAAATTGTATACCAGTTCCAAGAAATTCACCATCTTTCTGCAGATAAAACTCTTATTAAGTTTATAGCTTTTTTGTTATTGAATTTCAAGTGCAGAAAGATAGTGATTTTCTTACCATATAAATTAAAGACTTTTTTGTGGAAAATGTCACTTATGTGGTTTTACCTTTAAACAGACGATATAATAATTTAGTCATAAGAGCGGTTATACACGGTGAATTTAGGCAGCGATACAAACGCGATGCAGTCGCTAATTGTCTACCTTTACCGCACCACATTGTATTCTTTCTCATTGTTAAATAGTGTACTCCTTGTCTCAAATTAATATCTTGTGAAAAAAGTACTACTTTTAAAACAATATTTAGATATTTTTGACAGCGACGTTTTCACGTGTAATGAGGACGCGTGCTCACAATGAACTGAACTATTTATCGCACCGTCGAAAAGCGAATTACCAACGTGAATGTATTTTGACGCTTTAAAATTGGCGCTGTTAGCGAACAACGCTTCATACGTGGCGATATTTTCATGGCCGAGACATAATAGTTCGAAAAATGAAGCATGAATGGCCTCTATGACACGACAAAATGGCGGCATAAAAAATTTAAGAGATAATTTTGGTATTCTGCTTTGTTGGAATCTTTGATAATTAATTAATACAATCGCAGTTTGGGTTTTAAGGCGTAAACCAAATTCTCTTCAATATAAAGTTGTTTTGAACTTCGCAATCCCAAGATCCTTTCTATAGAACGTCATCACTATAGTAAAATCATACGTGAAGCTATTGAAATTAAAAAACACCGTAATTCCAACCGAGAAGACAGTTTTAACCTTCCAGTGGTCGCACCCTTGCGCCGAACATAAGCAGTCGCGTGCGGTCTGTGAAACCGCAACTTTACGCGTTCGTTTTGAGGAGACAAATGAATATTTTCATGACGCTGTGTACCACATGATACAAAAAGTCTTTTAGTCTATATAAATGAAAATAAAAAACATTATTTACTTATTATTTTATTAAATTTGTACTTATTAGTTGAACAGTCTATAAAAATTCAAAAATTATATTCATATGACTAATATGACTCAAACAACGTTAAAAATTACAAAATAACAAAACGAGATGAAATTTTCTATCATCGTTCATAAGCACACTATAATATGTAGATTATTATCGAGATCAATCAACATTGTCATAAATTGCACAATATTGTAGGAACTCTAATATCACAATTATTTTTGAATGTTTTTTTTCATGACGTTCTACGTACTATCTCAATTGTTATAAAATAAAAAAGGAAAACAAAACAAAAAACGTCTAATTTTTTTTAGGAGCAAGTAGTACGATAACCATTAACATTATCAAAATCTTCATCTTCTGTTTCCGCTTCCTCTGCAACTCATTCGTAACTCATGTTGTGTATACAACAAATAGTGAAATAATAAATAATTTAATATATATTACACAAAATCAATACACAAAGTTTGAAAGTAGAGTACAAATACATGAATTACTCATTCAGGTTGTACCGGGTTGATTCCCTAGTTTTATTTTCCCTATGAGGGTAGAAAATTAAGCCAAGAAACCCGAAAATTGAATTAATTATCAACCCGAAGGTAACTTAGTTCGAAGGTAATTTAATCCGAAGGTGACTTCCTGCAACGGACAACCAACTGGTAGTAACAGTCCTGTTGCCTCCGTTCTTTACGCCCACAGACGGCAAAAGAGAATTAGAGAAGAGCAAAAATAGATATAAAAAAAGAATTTAGGTAGTAAGACTGAAGGTCGAGACGTTTGCTTAAAAGAAAGAATAAAAGAATAAAAAACTAAATAAACCAAAAAGAACAACGTCTAGTGAAAAAATACAATTTTTGTTCGTTAATTTTTGAAATTTTGATGATGTAATCTTCAAAATTTCTCAAACCGTATGGTACTATGGTTTAAATTTACGTAGTACATATATATATAAACGTAGAAAGAGCTGCAATAACGATATAGTACAATTTGGTACAATACAAAACAAGAAATTATCTTCTATCTAAGAAGAAATAATCTTTGATTTATAACAACAAATTTCTTTTTAAAATTACGTACCGGACATCGGGAGCGCGGCCAAGCCGAGTGTGGACCGGCTCTGAGGACGTTATCGCGCTGTCTGACAGGCGGGCGCCGGCGCCGGTATCGGTTAACCGCGCCCCCTCTCTGCGTCTCTCATCATTGCAACGTAGGCTGCCATAGATTTAACCAACTTTGTATATGGTAAATCGTGGTTTTAATATTTTGTAATCAATTATTATTTAAAAAATATGATATATTTGTTGAAGAAATATTTGTGTTCAATTTTTAATACTATTACATTTAAAAAACGATTTTTCAAAAATAACTTAACAACGGTGTAACGTTTCGTTACAAGGTTTCAATTTCATGCCATGAATTTTTCCGGAACACGACCGGTCGCGCACGGAATCTGAGACCGCAAACACAAATAAAGACACATGTGGGAAGTACCTTACCCCCTCGAGGATGAGGAGGTCGCGCAAACGTTTATTGTTTATAGTTTTTCTCAAATGACTAAAATAAGGTCGCTGCAGTCTTAAAGACTACGCGCGACCGCTGGAAGGTTCAGCTTTCATCGTCATGGGATCCAGTTATCAGCAAATGTAAACGACTTCAAGTATCGCCCGGCAAGTCGACGGATGTCGTGAGTGTTGTGTGTCGGTCTAGTGAGAACCCTAGTGCACAAATAAATAAAGAAGATCAAGTGCGGGTAGAAGATGCTGACACCCGCCTCTTCAGTCAATTCGAGACCATGGACGTTGCAATACGTCCGAAACGTCGAGGTAATTAAAATATGATTTATACGTGATTAAATCCCGAATTAAAAATCAAATAATGTGTGAAAATTTATTGCAAACTAACAAATCTAAAAGTACACCATTGAGAAGCCTTCAGTTATATTTACTTTTTCAACAATTTACTGGTTCCACTAATTTCGGCGCCAATGGCGTTGGGTCATATTGAACCCAGGCGATTTACATCGGGCATATTTTTGTTTTACTCCGATTGCACGATTGCAACGTTTGAGTAGTTGGCGATACAATCCACCTCTACCCGACTGGCTAGTGAACTAAATGTGACGCCGTCTGGGCAGCCAAGTAACACGTGCGTTAAGTCAAAACGGGTCCTTATCCGCTCATGCGATGCGCTCCTCCTACCGCAAAATGGCGGCTATTTGGTTTCGCAAATTAGAAAAGCATTCAGTTTAAATGCAAGTTTTTATAAATAAAAATTATTATTCTGCATTGCTAAATAAATACCCTCCGTACTACCAACAAAAACATCTCCAATGAAATGCAGTAAAACACCTCAAATCCTGCATTTAAAAAGCACTAATGAAATTTTTGGTGTACTTGGGTAAATATGATAATATTCCGTTTGAGTGGTTCTAACGTTTACCATGAAATTACTCCTTAAAGTATAATTTATAAACATTTATATTCAGGGTAAACTTAAAAAACGCTATTTACTGTATGTTTTCAATAAATAAACACCGAAATCACCAGCCCAAACCCTAACACACACGATTGTCGTGACATATTTTTGAAGATGTTTATTTTTTTTAAATGACAGACCCTGGCATTAAAAACTTTATGGTTTGCTAGAGTAGTTACCGAAATAGCAATTAATATTATTTCTCTTACCTGTAATAACTTCGATATCCGATAAATCGGTATAAAATCATCACCGGCACCTCTAGGTGTGGTATGCGTCTACGGCTGCATGTGTCACGTGAGCGGATATGACCAGATGCAATCGCGCATTTGTATCGATGCTTAAAATCGCCGTGTGTAACCGCTCTTACATGACATGACACAGGGATTCGGCTCCTCAAACCACTCTGGCACGTAACAATAGGACGTCTGTAATCGCTGCCATATGGTACCTTTGGGAGACAGACGTTCACCGTACGTGTCTATGACGTATCTTTTGACACGAATGAACGCAACTTACAATTTTGACGGTAAAATGTTATTTACATTGTTCGATTCCGAATTTGATAACATATACAGGCTGTAATTGTTCAGTGATAATAAAAAAAGAGATATCAAAAAGGTTTAAACTGATATAGAATGTATGTTACCTAATATAAATAGAGTAAATCGAATTCAATAACGTTTTAAAAATAAGAATAGAAGTATCCAAGCTTTCACATTAAACTCTCCCATACATTTAATATGACATTCATAAAGAGGTTTTAGTTGAGTTACTTTAAAAGGTAACAATAAGTTTGCAGAATCAAAAAACTGCTATAAATAAAGTAATAAAACTGTCGTATAATTGACTAAAAACATAATGGCATAATTTTTTTTATTGCTCATTAACTCAGTTTCATGTGAGTCAATCATTTCATTGCGTGTGACGTAAAAAATCAGAACAGCAGAAGTTCTGTACTGAGATTCGATATCGTTCGTAGAATCTTTAAACCTCTCTTCCGAAAATTTGTAATTTGTACAGATGTGACCATATAGACACAAAGGGCGCGAAATAAAAATAAAAATTGAGTCAAATTACAGTTCACGGTTTTCGCCCTCGCCATTACAGGATGTTAAATTACTTGATACGCTCGCTAAAACACGACAGGTTGCAATTAGACTGAATGCTATACATCACTTGGAGCGACAATTTTCGTTTTAAAATATACTGTACCGCAGAGCTCGCATAATATATCTCATTATTGGAAACAATAATAATAATAATAATAACGCACACACTCAACATAGCACTAGGGAAACCATGTGTCGCGGGTGCCATGGACACACACATAGACAATCACAAATTACACCCAAACTCACGAGAGAAATAACTGTAGGCCATACAATATTTCTCTCGGCCCGGGAATCGAACCTGTGACCTCTGCGTGGCAGCCGTAATGGCATGGTAACCGTTCGGCCACGGAGCCAGTTAATGTTTTGAAACGTTTTTTTTAAACTAATTTTGTAACAGAATAACGTTAACATCATTGTAATAATTGTTCCGAAGTTTACCGCTAGATGGCACTGGCATAGAAAACACGATTTCTGAATCGCGATGTTAACATTTTCCCAAATGTACCTGTCACTAGTATTTCGTATGAGAGTGATCCGTTTATTCTTCTACTTATTTATAAATATTATTGATCTATTCAACGATTGCATTTCTACGGTTATCCTCAATACTAAGGAGGCGTCTCGAACTCGCGCCCATATTTCGGGACAACATACGAAACCATTTCAGAGTTACTTTTTGTAAGATTCGCACGCACCGGGACTTATCGCGGACTCTGCGCCGCGCTTGCATCTAACGGGATGAATTTTATTGGGCGTATTGTAAGCTTCTGCACAATAAACAAAGTCTTCTTCACCGAAAATTCCTTCGTTTGATTCCTACCGCTTTAACGACTTTTTTACAGTAACACCATCTGTAAGAAATCTATTGTTCATTACACATTTTCATACTACATAAATTTTGAGTAGCAGTATAGGTCCTTGTGAAAGAGTTCGTCCAGGGTAGTACTGCCACCTTACCTATTTCTGCCGCCAAACAGTAATGTCACCATTACTGTGTTCCGGTTTTGAAGGGTAAGGGTTCTGGTGAAATTACAGGCACATGGGACTTGTCAACTTATGTCTCAGAGTGAACAGAGAAGACTTAGGGCACTGCAGCCTTTATGGATAGGTGTGTCGCGTACCATCAGGCGCACGACTTGTACGTCCCTTCACTTGATATTATAAAAAGAAAAGAATCGTAAAGAGAATATGTAAAATATTTTGTGAAATACATTCTATCCCCTGCAAATGTTTCTAAACAAAACCGACTATTCGCATTTCTTCGTCTGAAAAATAGACGCTCTTTCAAGTTAGGGGACCGAATTAGACATCACTCCTTAGAATTTATATTAATATTGCAGTTAGGGTTAAAATATGAAATTGTTTTGATCCATTATTTCTTTTATAAATAAATCATGATAACGAACAAGTCGTGCGTGATGTAAAGCTACACGTTTGTCCAAAACAGTTACAGTGCCACTCAGAGCTTTAAATTGCGAAGATCTGGGGCACTACCACTGCGCTCGTCACCCTGAGACATAATGCTACAATTTCAATTTTGCTGCAATTTCACCAACACCCTTACCCTTCAAAACCGGAACACAGTAATGCTGATATTACTGCTTGGCGGCAGAAATGGTAAGGTGGCAGACAGTGGCAGTACTACCCAGGACAAACTCTTTCACAAGGAGCTCTACTGCTACTAGATGATATATTGTAAACACCTAATGACATTCAATAACTTTTTTAAAGAAACCGATCTCAAAAGTTCTTGGAATTACATTTATTTGCCAAGTTTATTGAAATCGGTTAACGGAAAATGCACGAAACCGGATTCATCCCCTAGTTTACCACCCTTAGAGGTGGAATATTTTCCTCAAATTTAAATGGAACTAATACTAAGGTACCCTCTTTCCAACAAAAAAAGATTCATCAAAATCGGTTCACAAATGCCGTCGGAGTAAACGTAACATACATAGAAAAAAATTCAGCCGAATTGAGTACCTCCTTCTTGTTTTAAAGGCGGTTAAAAATAAGTCCTATACTTAATTACAAAGTTCGGTTGGATATACGACACTCAGTATCATACGCGACGGCGTCCAATTAAGGAGATCTACATTCAATAGCGACCGTGTCCCGTCTGACGCCAATGGTGTAAATCCTATTCCGCACAAAGAATTTGGCTCAGAATTTAAATCTAAAAAACGACATATCGAGTGATTCAAAAATAGCACACCAAAATTTTTCCACAAAGAGCTACGGTATGCAATATCTAACCACGGCTCTGTGTTCTGTTTTGTTTTATTGTAGTTTACCTTTGCAACCACTTTAAAAAGAGGCTTTAGTTCCTAGATTCTTTACACAAAGGTCTATATTACATTGGCGATGAGTGTACTCAAAAGCCAGATCGGAAAAGACTTCAACATAAAGGTAGTTGGGCAACAATCTGTAGGAATTAACACCAAAACAAGGTACCCCTTACACCCTTATATGATTTAAACACTAAAATAAACAAGTAAAATCACTCAAACAATACTACAATTTTAATGAAGCCCCCTACAAACAATGTTATTCATAAAACTCAATACAGTTTAGTCACCAACCGTAAACTAACAGCTCTTCAAGACGAATTTATCGAGCCCAAGCATAAGTAATTAATTATTGCATAGGTAAGCAAATTACGCTTGAAATCGTCATATTAATCAAACAGCTCATTCGTAAGTAAGTCAAGTGACAGAGGTCTGTGACAACCCTGTACACTGGCTGATCTGGACCCCGATTCATAAATAAAGGAATGCCTTAGTTTTGCACATTGACTTACAAATAAATGGACGACGGGTCTAATACACAAACCACGAAAAAAATGTCACAAGTCAACCTATTTACACGTAGTGACATGTAAAGGAATATGAAAAAGCTAAAACGTTGAATTTAAATTGTAATGTCATCGCAGTACTGTCTAATTTTGCTTGCTTCGCTGTCAGTCGAACAAACGAAGACTAAAGCGTGAATGACGCTCTGTATACGATTTTAACGCCCTATAAGTTCGGACACTTTTTAGCGCGGACCCGACGTCCATATAATTGTAAGTCAATGGTTTTGCATTAAAATAAATTAATAAAATTTAACAAAATCCAGATCCAGAATCCTATTTAAAATAATAACAGATTTTCATATTACGTTCATACTTTGTAAACAATAGGACGTTCGGTAACTTTAATTCCATATCTTTGCTCTGAATAACGTTTGTAACCTTTGCCGATCGAGAAGCTCGGGTAATCGTACGGGTGTGACGTCATTTCGGTTAGGTTCCGAATACGACAGTTTAACATTCGATTCGGATGTTGTAAATAAAAATGAAAAGAAATCATATAATATCAAATCGAATCGGTCGACAACTGAGTTATGGTAAGGTTCTGAATCGACCCCCTGGAGTCAGAACCTGAACTTATAAGGTTCCTGAGCGCGCACAGGTTAGTTAGGGTAAGGGTCGGTAGCATAATCAAACTAATGTAGAAAGAGACTGCTCATTGTAAGATAGATTCCCCTGAGAAGGATGAGCAAGAAACTCTATCGGTTGCTCATTTAAATATACATTTGAATACGTTACAACATTTCATTTCAAAGATCTTAGATTAAGACTATCTACAAGCGCAAAACGGGTCACTACAACGGATATTTTTATTATTTTAGGTGACGGGATGAACAAGTCGTGCGCCTGATGATAACCGCTCACGCGATACATGCAGCCGTAGACGCATACCACACCTAGAGGTGCCGGTGATGATTTTATACCGATTTATCGGATATCGAAGTTATAACAGGTAAAAGAACTAATATTAATTGCTATCTCGGTAACTACTCTAGCAAACCATAAAGTTTTTAATGCCTGGGTCTGTCATTTAAAAAAATAAACATCTTCAAAAATACGTCACGACAATCGTGTGTGTTATTGCTGGTGATTTCGGTGTTTATTTGTTGAAAACATGCCTTAAGTAGCGTTTTTTAAGTTTACCCTGAATATAAATGTTTATAAACT
>NW_020655294.1:1480371-1486831 GCF_003589595.1 Hyposmocoma kahamanoa
TATTAATGTTACGTCTGTCACTATTTTTAACAAAAACATACTATTCTTCTTAATATTTATTTGCAGACTCGCCTGGTTCCACCATGTTACCAAAGTGACCATATTCATTATTGTTGTTGTGTCAAATGTTATCGGATTACCATAGTATACCAAATTTCAAGTCGATGGAACAAGTGTAAATAAAACGAATACGCAAGACCAAGGTATCCTAAAACTAACTGACAAAAGATCTCATCAAAACAGCCTCCAATAAAAAAAAACCGCTTCGAGATCAGTCCATCTGTTTGGGAGTTGTTATATTACAGATACAGAGACAATGGCTTCAAATTTATTATGCCCTTCTTTTTGAGTAGCCCCCTACTTAAAAACAACACTACCATGCACAATCATTCTTCAAAACCAACTTATAAAATTAAATTTGCATTTTCATTTTCGTTTTTCAAGGGACGTCACACCTGAGGAGAATACAAAAAAGTAAATCGAGAACGGACACTCTCCGCTCCTCCCTAGCTATAGATACCGCACCACGCCCCGCACATTAACGGTCACATTGACTGAACGGCAACAAGGCTGTCGGCGAGCCGTTTTCGGGCTAAGACGGCTTTGATATTTGAGCATAGTTTTCGTTTACTCACTACGAAATTTGTTCATTAATATATATAGCATTATTGCCCTATAGTATTTATAATAGTCGTGAGCTTTGCTCTGTACGACTGTTTATCATCGTCATCAAACGGAATAAAAATAGAAGTCTCTTTCGTTTTTTGTTTAAAAGTGATTGTCAAAGCCAAAAAGAAGAAAAGCGAGGATAGTAAACTGAGCGAGTTGCGAGAATTTATGAATAATACGCGGGAGTAGTTTGAGTTGTTTAAATCGGGTATTAAGTCGCATTTGAATGACCTTCAATTTTCTGTGGATAGAATACAGGGCCAGAACACTGAAATAACAAATAGTGTTCAGCTTATGTCTGAAAAACATGACGAGATTATGAGAAGAATCGAGAAATTAGAAAAAGAAAAATTAGAAAACAGACAATATATAGGGATGTTGGAGGACAAAATAGACAACTAGAAATACGTAATATACCGAGAACGAAGGAGGAAAATAAACAAGTACTGTGCGATATTTTCATAAATCTGGGTAATACCTTGAATTTACATATAGATAAATCGGAAATAAGGGATATTTATAGAACATCTACAACCAAAGAACATGATAAGCAAAAATCCACCACAATAAGTGGTGGATTTTTGCAGTACTTGGAAGAAAGATGACTTGATTTTTTCCCTAAAAAACTTTGATAAAAATAAACAAAATGAGAATTATAGATTATAAGAAGTAAAAATTAAGATTATAGGAAGTAAAAAACCGATCTTTGTATCTGAAGTTTTGACATATAAAACGAAAACAATATTTTACTTGGCCCGTGAATTCGCAAAAGAAAACAAGTACAACTATTGCTGGACCTCCCGTGGCATCGTCTGCTTACGTGAAAAAGAAAATGCCCCTTTTATTCGCGTTATACATGAATCTGTGTTGGAGGAGCTTAATAATAAAACATGACTATTTGCAAAGTGCCCTTTTATATTTTTATTTTACTTTTATATGTTTTTGTTATGTGAACACCTTGACATATTTATTACGGTTGGTGAAATTGATTCAGTTTTAGTTAAAAATTTTTCGAACCGGTGCTTTACCCATATCGCACTGGACAACTAACATAGTATTATCTCAAATATTGCGTTATATTATGTTTTATCTCAAAATTTGCTTTATATTAATAATTTATCACCAAAATTTCGATATATCGATGTGTCATTCATATACGATTTAATTTCAAAGTGACAGGACAACACTGTCGTTTTAAAACTAAGTAGGTAATATTAATATAATTTACAGCCATTTTGAGATAACACTTTGTTAGTTGTCATGTGCGATATACAACTTCTTATAAGCAAAAATATTGATTTAAACGGTCTAATTTAAATAAAAGTTTTGTCACACGTTTACAAAAAATACTTGACTTTAAGCCTACACACACATACCACACTAATTTCATACATCACGCCACACACACATAAGTCGAACAGCCAACACATTACCTATAATGTATCCAATACTCTCTCTGAGCAAACCAACTTTTTCAATAATGCACGTTATGTGTATTATTTGTATCACCAGACTTGTCGTTCTTGTGTTATTGAAAATCAAAACATACCACAAAAGCAGCCTCTTGTGATTCCACAGTTAATTAATAGTATTGACCAGTTTGGTTATACTGATCTAAGTTTCTGTGATCCAGATAATTGTAAAAGTCTTCTACGTAAACCTTATATATATATTTAAAAATACTACAATAAAACATACGTAGCATAAATAAAAATTTTGATGATTTAAATGTTCTACTGCCAAGATTAAATATTGACTGTGATATTTTGATTTTATCAGAATGTTGGTTATCCTGTCACTCTAACATAAATCTGCCTCAGTTGGATGGATACGAAGCATTTGCCACAACTGACTATTACAATAAAAGTGACGGGGTTGTTGTTTATGTCAAAAATGTTTTGAATTTCAAGGTACAGGAACCAAACTTATTGGAAGCAAATTGTTTGTTGGTGAAAGTCAATGGTGATAGGGTTGTTGTTGCAATTTATAGACAATGTGGTTTTAAAAATATTAATAGTTTTGTGCAGTCTTTACACTTAGTTCTTAATAGTATTTCAAATTTCAAAAATATTATAATTGTGGACGATATTAATATAAATATTTTAGATAATGATGAGGAAAAGAAAGATTATATGGATTTACTGACTTTTCATGGATTGACTCCCATTTATAACAATACCACTAGAAACGGAAGCTGTCTGGACCATGCAATTGTCAAAACTAAACTACAAACGAAAACTTTTATGCTTCAAACTTCGATAACTGATCATGAATCAAACCTCTTTTGTCTAAAAGTGAAAGAAAATTCTAATCGACTTACAAATAATTTTACCACTACGATAAAATATATCAATCCCTTGATGAATGTAAAAAAATTGACTTCACAGAAATTTATAATGCACATGACATTGATTGCGCCACAAATTACTTCATTACACAAACCCAAAATTTAATTTTAAATAATTCAATAAAAACAAAAATATCGAGACATAAAATTACTTTGAAGCCATGGATCACAGTAGGACTTTTAAAATGTATGAAAAATCGAGATATAATGCATAAGAAAATTAAAAATGAACCTAATAATGAAAGCTTAAAATTTACTTACAAAAATTTTGATACCGTTTTATCAAAATTTTTGTAATAATAAATTTTAAAAAAGTTAAACGAAATTATGAACCAAATCAAATAAATTTATGTAAAAATGACAATAAAATATGGAATGCAATTAATACTATTAAAAATAGAAATAGACTAAAGACTCGGCTTTTGAACTTTTTTCATTAGACGTCGCTGAAAAAGAGTCAGCAAAGAAGGAAATCAGTTCTTTGTTAGCATAGGTTCAGACTTGCAAACAAAATTCCATCGAACGTTGCCCCATTTGCTCAAAATTGTATCAAAAACTTAAATTTAGAGTACATATCATGTATACTGCAGGAAATTGATTCTGAGGAAGTAGAAAGACTCATTTATTCCCTAAAGGATACATCTGCTGGATATGACGGTATTTCAGCTAAAGTACTAAAAGCTATTCAAAGTATTATAACTCCAACAATTACTTATCTTTCAAATCGTTGCTTAACGGAAGGTGTATTCCCGAACGCGCTAAAAACGTCGGTAGTTTAACCGATTCACAAAAATGGAGCAAGAGACAGTGCAAACAATTATCGACCGATCTCCATTTTGCCTTCAATATCTAAAATTCTGGAAAAAACATATATAAGCGCCTCATTAGCTATTTGGAAAACAAAAAGTTATTATCGGAAGGTCAGTATGGTTTTAGGTTGGGAAGATCTATTGTTGACGCTGTCCAAGATTTTGAGGACTTCATAAGTAACAAACTTGATTAAAAAATGAAATTTTTAAAGATTTTTCTTGACTTGGCGAAGGCGTTTGACACTGTCTCTTGTCGCAACCTTTTACTTAAATTCGAAAGTATGGGAATTAGAGGCAACCAGTCGCATTTAGTGAAAGATTATCTCACTAACCGTACCCAACGCGTAAAAATTGAGAACGTTGAGAGTGAAGAGAAACCCGTAAGTTGTGGCGTCCCGCAGGGTAGCATTTTAGGCTCTACATTGTTTTTATGTTATATTAACGATCTGTGCCAGTTAAATATAGACAACTGTAAAATTATATCGTATGCTGACGACACTACACTTACTTTTTATGGTGATACTTGGCCCAACGTTTTTAAACTTGCACAGCAGGGTTTTAAAAAGGTATGCCGTTGGCTGGCAGTAAACTCTCTCACCCTTAATGCTGGTAAAACCAAATATGTTCCTTTTCGATTCGTAATCCACCTTTCCCTGATAATGTTTATTATAAAATCATAGCCCACAGCTGTCACAATGATAACTCAGGAGCTTGTTCGGACAACTGTATCTCTATTGAACGAACAGACAATATCAAATATCTTGGGGTCATAATAGACAAAAATCTGACATTGACGAACATATCAATGATCTTACTCCCGAAGTGAGGAGATTAGCTTATGTCTTCAGAAATTTGAGAAATGTTGTTAAGACAAATCTCCTGAAAAACATTAATGTTACCCTTTGTCAGTTTATCCTTTCTTACTGCATAACAGCTTGGGGTGGCGCGTGAATGTCACACCTACTTCCATTGGAAAGGGCGCAACGACTAATATTAAGAATTTGTCTTCACAAACCACGTTTGTTTCCTACGGTCGAATTATATAAATCAGGTGAGGTGTTAACTGTTCGTCAGGTGTACATTCTTTCGACAGTACTAAGACGACATTCCGAAATTGTTTTTACACCGGATCACGCAAATGCACAAATACGACGTCATTACATGGTTTGCCCAGCTGTCAAGACAAGTACTTCATTTATGCGTAGATCGACTGTGTAATACATTAAATAAAAGTATTTCCCTCTATGACAAGACTGCGAGAGAGAATAAGGTGGCAATAACAAAATGGTTATTATCACTTAATTATGTTGAGACTGTAGGTTTGCTTTGCGGTCTGGTATGATTGTGTAATCATCACACACACACACACACACACGCGCACGCACACGCACACGCACACGCACACGGACGCGTATGCGCACGCGCACGCGCACGCGCACACGCACTTACAACAGAATTACTAACTTTACCACAGAATTTTTGTTTTGTTTCCTGATTTCAAATTTGTTCCGCAAAGGGGGACCTGGTGTCTCATAATACAGGGTTTACCTAGTTAGAGCACCAGTCTTCCACAATAAAAAGTATACACTGTATTTTATGCACTAGATATAAGTTTCACTGTGGAAGAGAATAAATACATTATTATTATTATATATTATAGTTAATTAATGAAAAATATAATATTATATCGATATAAATATCTAATGAACATGTGTCATTATTAGAGTTGTATTAATAGAATTATAGACAACAGATTCGCCTTAGAATTTTCGCTATGTTGCCGCTCTGACCACGTAACGCACAAAAAAGTGATGGGTAACCCTGCCGCTTCACGCACACATTTGCGCGTGTGCAGATAGCGCCTTGCTCTAAGTAGTAGTAGTAGGTAAATAACTTTTGACCATTGTAATGAGTGTCCGGTGTGCCCGAGGTGACTTTATCATCGTGATGACACAATCTCTCTTTCTCGTTTACACCTGTGCATTATTAATTATTCTCTCTTATAACTCGCTCGAGCGAATTGACCTACTATACAATTCAAATTCAAATAGTAGGTGGAAAGGCAAAAAATCTCCATAAAGACTTTTTATTTAACCGGAGCAAAGCTGCCTCAAAGCGACCTAAACGAGAACGTGGCGTATTATTGGATCACTGAAGCGCTAAAGTGCTCAGATCGGTAGGAATCCTGGATAGATTGATGTAGATAAGGAATCTAATACTCATTTTCGTTCAGTGACACTTTAGATTTTTTCATTTTGAGAGATACGGAACAGAGTCGAAGTACGATACACAACAACATAAATTACATCCAATCAAAATAAATTTGCAGTGATGGCCAATGATAAGCACATTGAGATTGAAAGGCCAAAATAGCCCCCATTACATAGTCACTCTATAGCGTGTGATCAATAAAGGCAAATTTCAAATTAAAATTCGTAAAAAATATACTATAAAGTCATGCTACTGTAGTGCTACTACAGTTGCATAACTTTATAGTATATAATTAACATTTATTTATTATTAAAATTTATTATAATATTATTATTTTTATTTGTCATCAAATTATTCATTTAAATTGTAATAGCATTTATTAACAAGATGTAATTTTAATTTATTTAGAAACAGTGAATATTTT
>NW_020655294.1:1501831-1546514 GCF_003589595.1 Hyposmocoma kahamanoa
TGTAAAAACGTATACAGTTCCCCATAAAAGAGTTGTTTACCTTGGTTAAACGAAATCGTGGTACCATGAGTTTGGACTTAGCTCTAAGGTTAATATTATGGATATCTTCTTTCTTATTGAAATTATGTATATTTTTACGGGCATATAAAATATTTGAGTAAATGTACTGTGATGCCACAGTCATGATACCAGTCTCCTTAAACTTTTCTCTGAGAGATACCCGAGAGCCTAGACGGTACACAGAACGAATCGCTCGTTTTTGCAATACAAATATGGTTTGAATATCTGCCGCTTTACCCCACATGAGAATCCCGTAGGACATTATACTATGGAAGTAACTAAAGTAAACTAGTCTAGCAGTACTAACATCGGTAAGCTCACGTATTCTGCGGACTGCGTATGCAGCGGAGCTTAATCTGCTGGCCAGGGACGATATATGTGGAAACCACTGAAGTTTACTATCTAAGGTCACTCCCAAGAAGACTGCTTTATTAACAAGGTCTAACTTTTCTCCGTTTATTTCTATGCTTGGACTAGTCGATTTTACGTTAGGTAATTCAAATTTAACACATTTTGTCTTCTTGGCATTAAGCAATAAATTGTTAGCATTAAACCAATAAACTACTTTAGAGAGGGTATCATTAATACGGTCATAGTTAATGTCATGTCTGTCTGTTTTAAAAATCAAGGATGTGTCATCAGCAAACAACACTATTTCGCAATGGTCCTTAACAAAGAATGGCAGATCATTAATATAAATCAGAAATAAGAAAGGTCCAAGTATTGAGCCCTGCGGAACACCCATTTTTACTGGAGAACCCAAAGAAGTCGCTCCATTTATGCCTACTTTCTGAATTCTACCGTTGAGTTATGACGAGACAAGTTTCGACGCCTTGCCATTTACACCGTAATGTTCCAGCTTACTAATAAGAGTATTATGATCAACGCAATCAAATGCCTTTGAGAGGTCACAGAAAACACCAATAGCGTTCTGGGACCTTTCCCAGGCATCAAAGATGTGTTTTAGTAACGCTACCCCCGCATCGCTAGTCGATCTACCACTAGTAAACCCGTATTGTTCACTATGAAAAATATGATTCCTACCGAAATAGGACAGTAATTGAGTTAGCATAACCTTTTCGAATATTTTACTTAAAGCTGGTAAAATTGAAATGGGCCTATAGTTGCTAGGATCAACTTTCCTACCGCTTTTGAATAAGGGAATAACCTTGCTATATTTCATTGAATCGGGAAAAACACCTTCGTCAACGCACCTATTGAAAGCTACAGCTAACTGTGGGGAAATGAGATTAATAACTGAGTCTATAACTTTAGTTGATATGCCCCAGAGATCTTCAGTTTTTTTAACATGTATTGACTTAAAAGCTTTTATGATGTCTTGTGGATTAACATGACGAAAATTAAATAAACTGCCACAAACGTTAACATTTTCCTTTAGGAGATCAATAGCAAGTGAAGGGGAGGAATTTAATGATTTTGTAGTGTTCACAGCAATTTCCGAAAAGAACGATTCAAAAGCTTGGGCTACTTTATCTTTAGATTTTATAAGTTTGCTGTCTAATTCTAAAACTATATCTCTATCGTGTAGTTTAACCCTGCCTGACTCTTTATTTATTATGCTCCAAGTAGTTTTAGATTTATTTATCGATTGTCTAATTTTGTCGCTGTGAAACTTAACCTTAGCAGCTACACAAACTTTTTTAAATATTTTCGAATAAATTCTAACATATTCTATGAAATTGGAATTAGTATTATAAGTTTTCATAGCATATAGCTCATACAAACGAGACCTACTCTTATGAATACCTACTGTTGCCCAGTCGTTGAATTTAGTCTCTCTATGGAAAGTTAATGTTTTCGATTTAAATATATTGTCAAATTCATTTTTAATTAAACCAAATATCGTGTTATATAAAGTATTTGGATCCTCCGGTATATGGGATAGGGAATTTAAACTGTTGCCGATATTATTTTGAAATCTAATTATTCGTTCTGTGGTAATCGGTCTGCAGAGAAATTGGTCTACCTTCTTGCTCATTTTACAATTAAAAGAAGCCAATTGGCCACTATGGTCGGATCTTAAGCAATTTATTATTGATTTAGACACTGCGTCTGTGTTACAAAAGATGTTATCAATACAAGTAGAAGAGGAGGCAGTAATGCGAGTTGGTTCTAAAAAAAGATTAATCAAGTTAAAACTTTGAAATAAATTAATGAGTCTTGCAGAAGTAGAACAGTTTTCCAACAGGTTTACATTGAAATCTCCACATATTACTACGTTTTTTTGGTTGGAAAAATCCGCTTTAAACTGTCTTCCATAATTAATTCAAACTCGTTAAAATTAGCAGAGGGGGGCCTGTATACACATAAGACGACAAACTGATCCAATTCCACACATGAAATCTCAATAGTTCGTTCAGTAGAAAGATTTGTGATATCCTTACGCTCTTTAAATTTTAAGTTACGCTTAATAATAATCATGGATCCGCCTCTACTTAAGCTCTTTCTTATGAACGAACTGACTATTACATAATTTTCTATATTGTTAATGGCTTCGTAATCTTTCAGCCAGTGTTCTGTAACACAAAACACGTCAACGGAAATATCGTGCAAAAAAAGACTTATTTCTAATATTTTGCCAGAAAAGCCTTGAATATTTTGATGTACTACATGGAAACGATTAGACTTTTCTGTTGTCGTGTAATCGTGTTCTCGATCTCGATCGTGTTTTCGATTCCCGGGCCGGGAGAAATATTTGTATGACCTATATAGAAATATTTGTTTCTCTCGTGAGTTTGGGTGTAATTTGTGGTTGTCTATATGTGTGTCCATGGCACCCGCGACACAGGGTTTCCCTAGTGCGGGGCTATGTTGAGTGTGTGTGTGTGTGTGTGTGTGTGTGTGTGTGTTATACTCCGGCCTTGGTTCACAAATGATGGATTTTGATGATTCTTTTTTTGTTGGAAACAAAGTACCTCAGTATTAGTAAGATTTAAATTTGAATAAAATATTCCCGATTTGTTTGAATAAAACATATGCAGAGCCTTGAACACCGCCGTAATGTTGCCTGCTTATCGGTATTTTACAGGATATCCCACGGAGAGTGTGCGATGGAATTACACGATTTAATTCCACCCTCCCCTTTCCACCAACGGGGGACCAGGCGTAGGCTTGGATTCCACCCCTATGTTGAGGATATTCCAAAGATTCGCACGAAGCATTACGCTTCCACATTTATATGGCTAACGGCTATGGAGTGGAATTCCCTGCCTGCAGACTTGTTCCATGAACGTTATTTATTAAAATTATTAAAATATCAAACAGATATAAAAATCCAAAACGGATTAACGCAAATGTCTAAACTTAGCTCAAAAGTTACACAATGACAAACTTATAAAAAACGCAAAAAACAAAGCAAAAACCTCCTGGAAAATCGTGAAAGCAGAACTAAGTAATCTTAATAGTGACCAATTTATAAAAGAAATCGTGATAAATAATAATATTATAACTGATCCAAACTCTATTGCCAATGAATTTAATAATTATTTAAATGACTTAACAAATTCAAAAACAGAAGGCTTGATCAATACAAACAAAACTCTTTTGACAAACAGTATTTATTTACAACCAGTGCACCCAAAAGAAATACATAATATAGTAAAATCATTAAGAAATACAAATTCGACAGGATACGATGATATATCTACTAAAGTAGTCAAATATTGTGCTGATGAGCTAAATGAATAAATATGGCCAATTACTGTCCTATTACATTAATTCCGGTGCTTTCTAAAATTTTCGAAAAAGCTATGACAACAAGACTGCTCAATTTTGTTTCCAAATATAATATAATAAGGTCAGAACAATTTGGATTCTAACAAAATAAATCCACTTCATTTGCAGTTTTCCATTTGGCGCAAGACATAGTGGAAAATGTAAATAAAGGAATACCAATATCTAGTATATTTTTGATATGAGTCGCGCTTTTGATTTCGTATCTCATGACTTGCTTCTTCAAAAGCTAAAAAACCACGGAATTAGAGGATTAGCACTTGACTGGTTAGCCTCTTATCTGTCTAACAGGAGTCAAGCGGTAGAAATTAAAAGTCTAGATAGTAAATTTTACGTGGTTTCGAATAAATCTTTATCGTGTAAATGCATGTGGCGTGCCTCAAGGTAGCACACTTGGACTAGTATTATTTCTACTCTATATCAATGACTTGCCTGACGTATCCCAGCACAAATGCGTATTATTTGCAGATGATATATCCATCACGATACCATGTAAAGACAATGTAGTAAATTATGAATGTGATATAAATAACACAATTGCATTAGTGGTTAATTGGCTCAACAGCAATAATTTGACAGTCAACTTTAATAAAACGAATTTCATTCAGTTCGGAACTGTCAGACACAATAAATTGCAACTGAATATTAATTACAATGGACATATTCTATAAGAAGTACAACAAACAAAATTTTTAAGAGTAATTATTAACGATAAGTTCGAGTGGAAACTTAATATTCAAACAGTACTGAATAATCTACATCGTTATGTTTATGTTTTGAGAAGGTTGCGAGTCACATCCGCTATGTCTACGACTCTAGAGGCCTTTCATGGCTACGTCGCATCCTTATTTCGATACGGACTTGTGATTTGAGGAAATTCAACAGAAGTAAGTAAATTATTTACAGCACAAAAAAAATGCGTACGGGCAATGTGTGGTTTAGGACCGCGAGAATCTTGTCGACCGTTGTTTAAATATCTTAACATTTTACCGCTGCCTTGTATGTACATCTTAGAAGTGTCCAATTTTGTAAAAAAATAATAATAAACTTTTTTGCCAGACAATTGCAATATGAATGTAAGGGGCCCAGACAGATTAGTTTGTTATAGTTATACTAAACTAAGTTATTACCAGAAACAGTGCGGGGCCATGTGCGTGAGGATATATAATGCTTTGCCCTCTGATATAAAAATGATAAATAATAATCTTCTATTTAAAGGTCAGCTGATGTCATGGCTAAGAGATAAAAATTTCTATCTCTAATTAATGACTTCTTTACATATAATTCTCAATAAATTTGACCACTTAACTTGTTTGATAAGGAATGTATTAATATTTTTTGACATCTTCATGACATGGCAATAACTTACTATTATAATATGTTATCTTTATGCATGATAGGACTTGCTTTACAATTGTTCAGCTGCCAAAATGTTGACATTCATAGATTTGCATGCCGATTGCGGCAAAATATGAGTACTGTTTTATTATGTGTATTTGTACCACCTGTTGTAAACCATATTTTAAGCAAATAAATATCATTTATTCGTCATTCATTATAACTTGGACCTTTTCAAGGCGAGAGTGAGTAGGCATTATTTAGGTGTGCATGCTACATCGTCGACTTCATGATCACTTTCCATCAGGTGAGATGGAGGTCAAATGCGCACTTATTTTTGATTAAAAAAAAATATTCCACCTCTAAGAGTGTGAACTAGGGGATGAATCCGGTTTCGCGCACTTTCCGGTAACCGATTTCAAGAAAACTTGGCAAATATAGTAAAAATATATTTGAGATCGATTTTTTTTATAAAAACATTATAATTATGAAACATTCAGGTTGTATCATTCAGCAGTACAAGAGTTGGAAATACTCAAACATATAACTTATATTAATATTTACGGTTCTCAATGCGACTGTATGTTCTTTTTTTTTTCTTTTTTTTTGTATGTATGTTACGCGATAACTCCGGTATTTGTGAACAGATTTTCATGATTCTTTTTTTGTTGGAAAGGGGGTACTTCCATAGTGGTCCCATTTCATTTTGAAGAAAATCATGCACTTCCAAGGGTGGCTGTTCACGCATGAAGATTTATTTTTATAAATAGCGCCTAACTTTAATTTAGGAGCAATTACTTTAATGGTTGATTTTGCTATTTCTCCAATTCAAGGCGTTTTTCTCTCGATATACTTTGAGTAGTGAGAACCGATTATTATTATCTCCAGTGTCAAGTCCTGTATAGTGGCTAACATATTTCAATAAAACTTAGCAAATAGACGTAATTCCACGTACTTTTGAGGTCGGTTTTTTTTTGTACTCTGTACTGAGATTATAGTTTATACGCGACACACACGTCCACTCACTCACAGGTTCACTCAGTTCTAGGGTCCACTGAAAATCAGTATCACAGCCTTTTCTCGGCGGTGACATTAGCTAAGTGGATCCTTTTATATACGCCACAACCGCACACATGACATCTAATTATGTTGACTATTTAATGTTTTAGCTTTGTTGTCATTTCATTACCTCTTATTAAGATTTTATTTTCATTTTTTTTTTGTTATTCCATTGTAATAAATGATTTCTGTTTTTTTTTATGTAAAGATGTAGGCATACGAGCAGACGAGCCATTTGATGGGAGGTGGTCATCATCACCCATGAACATTTGCAACATCAGATGAGCTGCCTACGCGTTGCCAGACTTTGAGAGCCCAGTAAACACGCTTTTTGAAGAACCCCCTGTCATAGCGCGAAGGCAATACTTCAGAAGGAAGATAATTCCACATCTTGCAGGTTCGAGTAAGGAACGAACGAGATGCCAGCGTAGTTTTACAATGCCAGGTGTCTAAGATGTGGGAATGGACTCTACTCCTTTGGCGGGATGTGCGATGGTGGAAACGAGACGGTGGCACCAATTAGAAAGTTCCTCAGAGCTCTCCCCATTATTCCTTATTCTATTCTCTTTTAATATTGATTTGTATTGAATATCATGGTGTTTTAATACCTCTAGTTTGTTATAATTTATTAATACAAAGAAAAAACTGACTGGACTCGGTCCTGCATCTAAATGCCAAACCGGAGCCACCGCTCTACCAACTGAGCTATAGATCGAGTCAGCTCGCCTTACGGATTTATTTTTGTATTACAGGTGTTTAGTAGCAGTACAGCTCCTTGTGGAAGAGTTCGTCCAGGGAAGTACCTATTTGTGCCGCCAAGCAGTAGTGAGAGCATTACTGCGTTCCGGTTTTGAAGGGTAAAGGTAATGGTGAAATTACCTGCACATGAGATTTATCTATTTATGTCTTAGAGTCACAGGCAGCAGTAGCAGTGCCCGTGAGGTCTTCGCGGCAAAGCTGCTGCTACGGACAGAAGTGTCGCTTACCATCAGCCTCACATTTTGTTCATCCCGTCGCTTGATATCATAAAAAGTCATGGAATTACATTAGAGGTAGAATTTTTCCTTGACATTTAAATGGATCCTGTTGGTGTTCTAGCTCTCGTAACGTTCGTTAACCGTTCCGTTAACGTTCGGTGGACTGTATTTGTTCAGGTTCTTGATCTGGATCGATGGGGTTCGTGCTCTTCTCAGGATCAGGATCGTAAATGAAACACTGACTACTAACCACTATCACCACCTTTATTGCTCAACATGTTCCTACTTAAGTATTAAATTAACTCTCTCATCTAGTAGAGATGTCGGCGAAGAGGCGGTCGGCGCGGTGCGCGGGGCGCAGGGGGCGGCGACTCCGTACGATGCTGTGTGCGGGGTGCGGGGAACGGCGATGCGGTCTCGGTTGGGGCGCGGGGCGCGGAGTGTATGGCTCGGTGTCCGTAACAGAACCAATACAGAGGTACCCCCTTTCCAACAAAAGACGAATCATTAACATCAGTTCACAGCCGACACACAAAAAACTACAGTCGAATTGAAAACTTCCTAGATGACGTATTGGGCTTGGCGACAGGAATAGATAAAGCGGCAATACTTTCCTCGACAAATTATTTCACTCTACTGCTACGAAAACCTGTTCACTCCGGCCTTGGAAATATCCGAGTTGTTCCAGAAATACGGGCACGTCAACGAGTTAGATTACTTAGCTGACGCATAATGAATGTAGCCAAAACGCTTTGTGCTGATTGATGGAGCATCTACAGTATTAGCGAGAAATCCCTCACCGTGCTTGGTTGACAGGTGATGGAAGGAAACAGGTGGGATTAAATCATGTAATACCTCATAATTTCCGGAACGTATATAATTTTTAAATTTTTATTGAATTACGCGATATTCGATTGTTTTTTTTTTAATTTTTTTTTTATTGTGACTCGGCAAAATGACTGCACGGCGCCTGATGGAAAGTGCGAATACAGTCCAGAGATGAGAGTAACGGATGGAAAACACAAATATCTTCACTCCGTCACTATCATTTTGCCGGTCTGGCCAAATGCTTCTTCACACTACGTTTGAAGGACCCGATGTTATAGAGGGGAGGGAATACATGCGCCGGGAGTTGGTTCCACAATTTGATGGTTCGGCATAACAAACGAATTGCCAAACTTTTTAGTGCGGGACGGTATTGAACTGACCGTCCAACTGTGGCAACGCAGTCTGGCACGGGTGGTCCGCTGATGGAATAATAAATACTATATAATAATATATTATAATACTACTCCAGTAGTTTGTTATAATTATTAATACAAAGATCGAGTGCGTTGGCGCAATACGTCCGGTTCGTATAAATTCCGAATCTAAGAAAATTGCGATCCGAAATGTCATTTTATCTTTCGTATTTTCTCGGATTCAAAGTCAAAGTCAATGTCAAATATGATGCCATAGGTAAAATTTTTACTCTTGAAAACATTATTTTTTAATCTACTTTTTAAGCTACTGCTCGTTCACTACGCTGACCTCCCTGAGAAGAACGAGCAACAAACTCTAGGATTGCTCTTTTCAAATAAACTTAAATACTATGGAACACACTTTGAATCACAATTGTATAATATGACTTTTAAATTAAAATAGGGTAAGGTTGCGTTAGTCGTACCCCCTAAGAAAAAACCGCTGTGAAAGTACTATCAATGTGTTTTAATGAAAATACGAAATTTTTTTATTAAAATTAGCTATTGACAAGGTACGATTTAGACACCTGGTCGCCTATGTCGTACCACCTATAACCTAAGTCGTACTTAGAATAGAACTTCAGTCAGGACATCATAAACTACATACAGTACCAATAAAAAGATATCATAATAACAATTAAATTCTAGAAATAGTTACTAAGGTCTAAGGTATTTAAAATCAAATAATTCTTAATATTTTTGAAGGGAGAGGACGCAGAAAGCAAACATTTTAAACTCTTCAGAAAAAAAATTATGAATTGTAATGAAATAAAATTGTAAGTAAATATTTCTGAAATAAAATTGTAAATTTTAATTATATAAAATTAAAATTCTTCTGAAATGAACTCACAAATTCTAATGAAATAAAATTAACATGCTTCGGTAATCAAATAAGGCATACTATATAATTAAGGCACTACAAAATTAGTTTTGTTAAACACAAATATCACAAATATATTATTTAGCTGAAATAACAAACAAATAATTTTCATAAATTCCTAAGTCGTACCGGTACGATAAAGGAGTTTTCCACGGGTACGACTTAAGCAACGACACTTTCAAAATTTCAAATCAAAATTACTGTTATAACATAAAAAGATCTGCCGTTTGCTTGTGCTTAAATAAATGCTAAAATACGTGGGAAAAAAAGACGAATACCAAAAAAATAAGTTTACCACCACATTCCTCCTTGGAATTGCTTCCGAATTAATGAGAAATTTTAAAGAAAACAGTGCAAAAACTTACTTTTTCATATTTTTCCCAACACGAACATCAGCCGGCCGCCTGTTTGTTTTTGTTTACTCGCTTAACTTAATAGTTCAAATTTATATTACTAGATATTACTTCCCACGCATGTGAGACCAGATATCGCTGGAGTACGACTTAGGCGGTGGTAACCTTACCCAACTTTTAATGTAAGTTTTAAACTTAGGAAATGATAATCTTAATATATTCTCCAGAATCTTATTATAGTTCCCCATAAAAGAACCGTTTGTCTTAGTTAAACGAAATCGTGGTACCATGAGTTTGGACTTAGTTCTAAGGTAATTATATGGATATCTTCCTTCTTATTGAAATTATGTATATTTTTACGGGTATACAAAATATTTGAGTAAATGTACTGTGATATATCATGATACCAGTCTCCTTAAACTTTTCTCTGAGAGAAACCCGAGAGCCTAGACGGTACACAGAACGAATCGTTCGTTATTGCAAATATGGTTTGTATATCTGCCGCTTTACCCCACAAGAGAATCCCGTAGGACATTATACTATGGAAGTAACTAAAGTAAACTAGTCTAGCAGTAGCAAGCTCACGTATTCTACGGACTGCGTATGCAGCAGAGCTTAATCTGCTGGCTAAGGAAGATATATGTGGATATCGAATCGGATATTGTGCACTAGCGGCATTCGAGTGGGTCCGAGTTTTCTAGACTTGTTTACGAATTTTTCTATATGTTTGTTGCAGATCTTTATTTTTTGGTTTTAACGACACGTTTTTGCAGTAGTGCCGACTGTGAGTGGATATGTTGAGGATACTTATCGAATAGGCAGATACAGCAAAAGTGGATACCGACCATTGGTTGTGGAACTGATTAGCAAGAGAATGGTAAAGTATTTAATCGAAAATAGGCATTATTTACATAATACTGGCCTATCGATATCAGAATTCCTCGACAGACCTTCACGACTCAAAAGAAAAGCTATGCGTGAACAAATGCTAATGGCTCGAAAAAATGGACTTCATGCGGTACTAAGAAATAACCAACTTTACATAAATGGTAAACAAATATGCATTGATGACAACGAATCTTCATTAACTAGCGAAGTGGTTAATCTACGTGGTAGTGAGGAAAAAGAGAGGTTGTCACTTGAGACAAGTCAGCCGATTACACACGGAAGAGACTATTCCTTTCGGAAAATCCAAACGATTCAAAGAGAAAGTAAGCAAAAAGAAAGATCAGAACCTGAAAAAAGGCAACAGAGTACAAACGGCAGTGACAATTCCTTTCGAAAAACCTAATCAATTTAACATACTATACCAAAATATTCAAAGCATGTACAATAAACAAGATATTTTAGAAGCATTTTTACATGATAATCCGTTGTACAAAGCTATGTGCATATCCGAAACATGGTTAACAGAGGAAAAGTTAAATTTAATACAGCTTACCGGCTACAAAGTTGCAGCCGCATTTTGTAGAAAAAACCGAATTGGAGGTGGTGTCTGCATACTATTACAGGAGCCTATAGACTATGTGGTGAAAAATGATATTACAAGCATGTCCCTAGAATATATATTAGAAATAACTGCGGTGGAACTACGTAAAGATAATTTGTTAATTATAGTCATGTATTGGAATAGAAGAGAGGAGGATGTATTTTTCAACCAATTACAGTTAATTTTAAAATATTTAAATAATAAATACAATAAATACAATATTGTCATAGGCGGGGATTTCAATATTGATACATTGCAATTTAATAAGAAAACCAGTGAATTCCTTAATTTGATGTTAGAATATAAATTTAGTCAACATATCAAAACAGCAACCCATGTAACAGTAACCTCATCTACTTGCCTGGACCTCATCTTTACTAACTTTAGTAATGGTTTGCTTACTACGGTAGAGGAACTAGGGTTTTCAGATCACTCAGCTACCATTATAAGAATCAAACTACTTCAACAATCTAACCAACCAAATTGGTACACACAAAAAAGGATCTTTAATAAAATAACAATAAATAGTTTTAAAACAGAGCTACACTCAATAAACTGGAATGAAATATTATTCGACTACAAAAATATAAATGAAAACTACAATATGTTCCATGTTAGGCTAATAACATTACTAGACGAAACTATACCAAAACGCAGAATTAAACTAAAAACAAACCCAAAAAAATATTGGTTAACAGCAGGAATAAAAAAATCCTGTAAAAATAAAAGATTGTTAAAAATACTCACAACAAAAATAAATAACCCAACATTAAAACAACATTATAAAATCTATGCTAAAACATTAAAAACAATTATTAATAGAGCAAAAAGAAATCAATTCATAAATAAATTAAAACATTCGAATAACAAAGTAAAAACTATGTGGCAAATAATCAATGAGAGGATGAATAAAATAAATCGAAAAGAAAAATGTAATATAAATTTACAAGTAAATGATATCATGACCTCAGATCCAAAACAAGTTGCTAATTTATTTAACAACTTTTTCGCCTCAATCGGTGAATGTAATAATGACGCGGCGACACACGGTGTCCCTTGTGGTCGTTCTGTTCTCCGACCGACCCAAAATACCATGTATCTAAGCCCAGTTACTTGTCCTGAGGTGAATAAAATTATTAAATGTCTTAAAAATAAAAAAAGCCACGGCATAGACGAACTCCCACCTAACTTAATCAGAGAATGCGCTGACGAATTAACATTACCGTTCACTTTATTAATAAACCAATCATTTAACGAAGGCACTTTTCCATCACAACTAAAAAGCACTATCATAAAACCTATTTACAAAAAAGACGAAAAAACCGATCCAAACAACTATCGTCCAATCGCCCTTTTACCGACTGCATCTAAGATTTTTGAAAAGGCCATTTGCAGTCGCGTTACTAAATTTTGTGAAAAATACCAAATATTTGATGACTGTCAGAACGGCTTTAGAAGAAATCGCTCCACAGCTTTAGCAGTATATAAGTATGTTAACGAGGTGGTCAAAATATTAGACAGGAAGAAATACGGTGTAGGTATCTTATTGGATATGACGAAAGCATATGATAGGGTCCTCCATAATATACTATTAGGTAAACTATACGGGATAGGTATTCGAGGCTCTGCTCACGCCTGGTTTGCTTCATATTTAAAGGATAGGCAGCAATTTGTTGAGATCGAATACTTTGATACCAATACTAAAAATATTTGTTGCGTGCGCTCCGATTTTAAAAAAGTAAATGCATCGATTCCTCAAGGAAGTGTTGTTGGATGTCTTTTATTTTTGATATACATCAATGACCTTCCTACGGCTATAGGCGAAACCTGTGTATTGTTTGCTGACGATGTATCTTTGCTTACATCATGTCAAAACGACACTGATATATATGACAAACTTCATGTCCTTCTGACTAAAACTACAGACTGGTTAAATGATCATAATCTCAAAATTAATTTCTCTAAATCTAAAATAATGCCCTTCCATCCCCACCAAAAAACTTCATTAAACTTAAAATTCGATTACAATGGTACAATTTTAGAATCAGTTAAGGAATTTAGATTGCTCGGTTTAAATATAGACACCCACTTAAATTGGAAATCGCACATTCATAGAGTAAAGTCTAAGTTAGCAGGATTTTCATACGCACTGCGCGAAGTAAAAAAGACAACAAACATAGAGACGGCAATAACAACCTACTATGCCTACGCGCACGCTTGGCTCAGTTACGGCATCATTCTGTGGGGTAACAGCACGGATGCAGCCTCTCTATTCACCCTTCAAAAGAAGTTAATTAGAATAATAGTCAATATTGACCAGACTGATAGCTGTAGACCATATTTTCTTAAATATAAAATATTAACCCTGTCCAGTTTATATATTTTGGAAATAAGTAAATTTGTCAGGAAAAATAAACAATTTTATAAAAAACGTGAAGATATCCCATGTAAGTACTCTTTACGACTTAAAAATAAATTAGTATTGCCGACTTCACGATTAAAAATTAACTCCTCTAGTACCTACAGTTCTTCTATTAAAATTTATAATAAACTACCTGAAAATATAAAAAATGAAAACAATGACAACATTTTCATAAAAAAATTAAAACTATTCCTATCCGAAAAATGTTATTACACTATTAACGAATATTTAATAGATAATACATTCATTGGCCACGCAAAAGATGATAAATATTAAGGTTGTTTTTAAATTAAATTTTATAACAATATAATATAGTATATAGTACCTATGATAAATAAGATTAGAATACTTACTGTATATAAAACACTACTATAAAATTGCGCTTCCTCTCTCCTAGCTCCTATGTTGTGTGCCCGACGGGGCCCATAATACTGGTCTCACTACATTTGTAACATCTTACTATGTACATTATGGTTTTGCAATAAATTATTGAATTGAATTGAATTGAATTGAGAAATCTATTTTCGCTTATCCAGGTACCTTTACAGCTACCAGAATCTGACTAGAGATAACGCTTTAATAATTGTAATTTTTAAGTTTTTATTGAATGTCACGATGTTTCACCATGATATTCAATTATTTTTATGTGAAATTACTCCACTAGTTTGTTATAATTATTAATACAAAGATCGAACACTAAGAAAAAGTCCTTCAATACGGTTGGATTCGAGCCAGCGTCTTCTAGCAAGACGCTATGCCAACTAAGCCACGGAACGAACCAACGGATCGAATTTTTCTGTGCTTGTTGCAGATCTTAGTTTTTGATTTTTAATTACTTTTATTCAATATAACTCAACATAACTTCCGCTTTCCATCATCGGGGGACTAGGTGTAGGCTGGGATTCTACCCCTATGTTGTGGATATTCCAAGGATGCGCACGAAGGGTTACGCTTCTATATTTATATGGCGAATGGCTATGGAGTGAAATTCCCTGCCTGCAGACTTGTTACCTAAAAGTAATAACTTGGACCTTCTTAAGGCGACAGTGAATAAGCATTATTTAGGTGTCACGCTACATCGTCGACCACATCGTCACTTTCCACCAGTGAGATGGAGGTCAAATACGCAGTTATTTTTTATTAAAAAAACTTCAAAACGACCTCAAAAATTTACTTCTACGTTTTCTGTTTGTTCCGTACTGCGGTCTTCTCAATATTTACTGAAAGACATAAAAATGCTTGAGTAAACAAATCTTCTGGGCTCAAATACAAAACTACGTACCTTGTTAAGGAGTTTCTCCCATCTCTCTGCACTTTCCATGATCAGATTACCTCTAGGTTATCATAATAACGGGTTTACACAGACTCTAAATTGCGCGTGATGCAGCAATCGTACGCGATAGAGCGCACGTGTATAGACATTGGAAAGAATAATCTCAGGACAGAGTACTATAAAAACCGACCACAAATGTACGGGGAATTATATCTATTTGCCAAGTTTTATTGAAATATGGGGATGTTTTGTTCGCCACTATACAGGACTTGACACAGGAGACAATAAAATCGGTTCTCACTACTCAAAGTATATTGAGAGAGAAAACGCCTTGAATTGGAGATTAGCAAAACCAACCATTAAAATAATTGCTTCTTATGTAAAATTTAGGCGCTATTTGAAAAAATGAATGTTCATACGTGATCAGCCACCCTTAGAGGTAGATAATTATCTTTAAAATGAAATGGGACCACTATGGAGGTAACCTCTTTATAACAAAAAAAGAATCTTGAAAATCGGTTCACAAATACCGGAGTTATCGCGTAACATACATACAAAAAAAAGCAATAATGTAAGCGTTGTAAGGGTGCTGATAAAATTACGGGCACGTGAGACTTGTCAAGTTATGTATCTTTATGGATCTTTGCGATTTAAAGCTGTGAGGGCACTGCAACTGTCATAAATAGACGTGTCGCTTAACACCAGGCGCACGACTTGTTCGTTTCGTCCCTGGATATTATAAAAAATATCTAGCTCAGAGCAGGCAGATCCGATCACCAAAGGTGACCTTCTACAAGACCGAACTTAAGCTCGTTAAAGTCTGACGAGCTAATCTGATGTATAAAATTACTGTCTGACTTTGAAAAGGACGCCTAGTTTTTGAAATAGGTTTAGCAACTGACTTAATGTGTAGGGCAAACTATAGAGAAAAAGTTTTTAACCCAAGGTTATCCGATCGGAATGCGGTTAAAAAGTTGTTGAAAAGCGATTGAAAGTTAAAGCTATTTCGCAGAAAACTGACACAAACTTTTTCGAAATATTAAATCTTATCTAGTTGACTTGTGACTACCTTTTCTTTCGAAATCTTTTTAAGCTCCCATGTGTAAAGAGGGGATTGTTGTCTGAGATGGATGAATGGATCTCAATGCGGTTTGTTTTTTATTTGGAGGCTAATTTAATCGGTATGATTCTTAGGTAGATTTAATGGAGATTCAGCTGTTTAAAGATCATCACCTTCTTTCCCAATTACTATAGGAATCTCAGTCATAAAATGAGTATTTATTTCACGTACTCTCGTCCCATTGTCTTGAAATTTGTTATAAAATAATCTTTATTTTTGGGGTAAGCAAGTTACACTTGAAATGGTCATATTGATTAAACATTATCGCTCATACATAAAGCAAATTCCCCTGAGAAGAATGAGCAAGAAACTATGGGAGTTGCTCCTCCTAGTGTGGTCCTCTAACCCCAGTATTGCAAATAGTAAAATGTATCAGTGACAACGTGCCTTTAAAATAAAAGAGAGATACTTCACCAGAAAGACAGCTGAGAAATTTTTGGAAATCGTAAGTTGCGTATACTATTTTTGATACAGTTTTAATTGCCATCATGCAAATGTTACATAACTTGTGCTTTAGATTTTCGTGCAGTTTCCTTGTTTGATATGTGCTTGTCATAAGTCAACACCTTGAACCGTGAACCTTCTTCGACGTACAGGTTTCGTTACGATGTTTTTCCTTAAACCAGAATGCTCATGGTAAATTTCGAATGAAATTTCGCACATAAATTCTGAAAACTCAGAGATGCGAGTCCGAATTCGAACCCACGGCCTCTGTTTGAGAGGTGGTAGGTCAAACTATTGGGCTACTAAACGCTGTGGAAATCATTTATCAGACCATCACATATCTTGTCACTGTAAATCAAGCGGAAAAGACATCATCGTAAATATCATTTAGAAATTTGAATTCTTCTTCAGTGTAATTGTTGTCACGCACAAAAGATTCTAAAAAAAAACATAGTTTATAGTAATATACTTTAATTATGGAATCAGAATAAATCGTATATATTAATTTTTTCAAACAAACAAAGGTTTCAGGCTCTTTACAGGTCTCATGTTCACGGCTACCTGAGATGGTACAGTCGTCAACCAGTTATGTCTAATATTAATGCAAACCACCTTATTTTACACTCAGAATTAAACATTTGAAAAATCGAATCTGCCAATTTGCAAAGTATCTAGCGTAGAACAACATTGTAACTGGTAGATTCGATAAATGTTTTCCACAGAAAACCATGGAAAGTGGTACATTCGATGGCTCTAAGACTAGAAATAAACACGTATGCTATCGAAAGTGCCAGTTACAACTTTGTCGAAATTACATACACCAAGAACACTATCGAATCTCCCCTTTTCGATAGTTTTTCTTGTCTGACCAGCCATATGGTCACTGGGATAAGAAAGAACGACACAAATAACTAATTATTTTAAAAATATTTAGGAACTAGTTACACAAGTGATATTTTAGATCATTTATTTTTGATATTTTGAAGGGATATAATAAAATTGCAAATACTTACTGAGTTAAATATAATTTTTTTCATTAGACGTGGTTTCACCGTGACGTTGTTGTTTATGTTTTATAACGAAATTAACCACACATCAACCTCGGCTATTCATTTTTAAACTCCGATTTAAAAAAGCAAAGAGCAAAACAAAAAATAAGTAACTAAAATAAGCTAAAAGTAAACCAAAGAGACATGCGTTCACTCTCTCACATCGCATCGCGGCGAATATTAACGATTCCGTTAGTTACAAACTGTGCGCGCACACCGTCGCTTTAGAACAGTATCGATTGTACCTTATTCGATAATGTTTGTCGCTCATAGTGTGAAGTACCGATAGTATTCAATTTAAAACTTCCCTTAATAATCATATTCTTTGATCAAACTGTATATTTTTGTAATAGTATATCATTTACTCTTACAATTGATGCAATAAAAAAAATAGATTTGCAGTTTCGACACTGTTTGTTGCGGCAGTCGATTTATAAATATTACATAATTATTTATTTACATTTGTAAAGAAGGTAAGGTAAGAGTAAAAAGAAAGGTGTCTCTGCCATGGGATGACATAATTCAGCTCCAGCCAATTCGAAACTGCAAGTTGTTGTAGAAAGACGTTTATTTCGGATCAATTATTGACGCGAATAGTGTAGTCCGGGCAGTTGTTCCAAAAAAGAGACTCGTCTCCTAGATTACCTTTCTGAGCTCTGGGTATTCTCCCTATAAACTTTTTTTTATGAAGGACATTTTGCAGTTGGCCGCTGATGGCCTTGACTACGACACCGGATAAGCGGGCGAGCTGAAGGCTCATAATCCATCTCCACATAAACAAAATTGTATTCGAGTAGTCACCATTCGAGGGAAAATCTTAACACCGCGATTCAGAATTAATGCCAAATGGGTCAATGCCATCTAGCGGATTGTTAGGGAACTAAAAGTAAACATCTGACTTAAGGCCGTCTAAAAATACGTCTGTTATAAATTTCTTTTCTTTGAAGTAAAATACAACATATACCCTTAAGTTTATCATTATAATGTTCTTATGATGTGAGTCATGCATAAAAAAGACAATCAATAAATTGAACGTGGACTAATTTATCTTTGCGAAGTGGATTTCGCTCGCGCGCCCATAAAATTGTTTTACTTTATTGTGTTTATTCAATTTATCCATCACTTATTGACTTTTTACTTGCGTTACTTTGAATGCTTTGTATTTGGGGTGAAAATTTATATCTACTTACAATGATATTTTATGTACGAAAGGATGAGAAATTTCATCTACTAAAAAATTAACTTGAATGTCAGATTACATACAAAATTTCAAATGTTTATTGCGGTTTATTGCTTTAAGAGTAAAAGAAGTTTAAAGTTTTCTTTTTTTACGTACTCATAGTCCCGCACTAGGGAAACCCTATATCGCGGGTGTCATGGACACACACATTGACAACCACAAATTACACACAAACTCACGAGAGAAATAAATATAGGCCATACAAATATATCTACCGGCCCGGGAATCGAACGCGGGACCTCTGCATGGCACTCCAGTACCTACTCAATAAATACTGAGACTACCATTGACCTACCTAAAATGCTATCCTCACACAAATCATCATCATTATCAACCCATTTATATGTCCCACTGCTGGGCACACAAATAATTAAGTTTATGTTTTGTACTTTTGATGTAGTAGCAGTGGGGCTTTTTGTGAGAGTTCGTCCAGGGACCTACAACCACCTTGCCTATTACAGCCGCCAAACATTAATGTCACCATTACTACGTTTCGGTTTTCACACGTCACTTGGTAGTATCAAAAAAAAATGGCCGTGGATAACTGCCTCCGTTACCGAACGGTTACCATGCCGGACTGCCACGTAGAGGTCCCAGGTTCGATTCCCGAGCCGGGATAAATATTTGTATGGCCTACATTTATTTATCTCGTCAATTTGAGTGTAATTTGTGGTTGTCTATGGGTGTGTCCATGTCACGTGCGACACAGGGTTTCCCTAGTGCGGGGCTATGTTGAGTGTGTGCGTTATTATTATTGTTAATTCAATGAATTCCTCTTTAATATGAAATATGAGAAGTCAGTTTCATTTTCCTGTAATATTATTCAAACTAAAGTTGTTTTCTGAACTTTGACAAATATTCATGTCAATAGACTTAGATTTACTTATTATCTTGTAAACTTTACATTATGATAATATACAATATATTATATTACAACAATCGTTACAAATAGTAATAAATCTTACATTTAAAAAATTACAAATATCCAGTACAAGTTTTATACTACGTATGTATTGTGTGTGAAATAATGTAGGAACATATTAAGAGGGAGCAGAGGAAAAATTCCTAATCTTCGATTTGATTTTAGAGGGATATATCCACTTTAAAGTTAAAAATAAAATATTGTATGAGTAACTACACGACATATTCAAGCATAGACATTAATCAGAAACATAAAACAATAAAGTTTCATCGATAGATAAAAATGACGAAATGACCTCTAATTTTCAAATTTTTTCGATTTATCCTCGAAATGCTACAGGTTATTAGGGCAAAAATTAGATAATTAAATATATTTATGCATGATCGACAACTGTCACTACGGATTTTTTTTAATTTCTTTAGTTTTAGAGTTATTCCGCTAAAACGAATTTGGTACGTTTAATGCGCAAAATTCAACATCTCCTGCCGCATGTCACGCAAACTTCAGGCATATATTTGTTTTACAAATTTGGGCGGAGCCAACGTCAAAACTTTTTTGGCATGAGAGCTCTTAAATAATATAATAATATTCATGACAATATAATGATTGTATGCGTTAAGTTCATGTAATTTATTCATTTCTGTAAAATAATATCTATACCTAATAATCTATAAATTACAACATATATTACAAGACCATGTCCCTATATTCTTCAGTGGAATAATACGCATTATCCAACAAAAAGTCTTTCAGTCGACGATCAAATATTTCATCATTAGGCTCATTTTTTAAGTCAACGGGTAGGTGCTCATAATAAGCCGGGTCGATTACGCGCGGATTTTATAGATGGCATCTACTTTGTTGATTTCTTTGTTACCGCTAGAAATTAGAATAGCTTTGATAAAATGCAGCTTGTCAATGTAAAAATTGCTTAAGGTACTCCTTGCGCCACTGGTGTACTAATTGATGCTAAATACTCCACTACGCTATCTTGTATCGCGATTAACAGTCTCCTTGTGTTATTGGTCCTTGGTTGTACCTAATCAAACAGTTTGTAGACGGGCAGAAAAATCCTATGGTCTTAAAGCCGCCATTCCTCACAAAACAATTTACTTTGTCCATAATATTTTTTTAACTAAACTGAATTACGACCCAAACATTACGCTTTTGTTATATGAATTCTTTGTTCAATTTATTGAGAAAAAGCGGTTTTGTCTTTGGAATTTTTTATTGGAAAATTGAACATTTTTATAACGGTTATTTTGTTGCTCTGTAAAAGATACGCAACTTAGTTTAAAGCCCTTGCAATGTAACCGGCACATTAAAGAAAAAATCTTCGATATTCCGTAACAAAGACAGGGTTTAATAATAAATTGCCGACGCTACGTTTAGGTAAACGTGATGGAGTTTTTTTTACAAAACAAAATGGCGAAAATATTTTTGATTGAAAAATTATATATGTTATTTTGTAAAAATGTTATATAGATTTCAAAGTCTATTCTTGTACTTGTAACCAGAATTAGTCCAGACACAGCGGATACTAGCCAAAATCATTCAATTAGAAAATATCCATGTTTAGTAGTATTGTAGAAGTAACGTCTATATCTCAAATTCAAACTCAAACTCATATAATCTTTATTTCATAGGTAAACAAATTACTTACATTTGAAAATGTCATGTGTCATATTGAGTAAACTCTACCACTCATTCGTAAGGCAGATTCCCCTGAAAAGAATAATAAGAAACTCTAGGGGTTTCTCTTTGTACGTAATCATTAGTCATTTATTGAGACAACCAGCCCCCGTAGCATGGCTACGCATGATAGTCGCGACGCGCGCGATAAAATTGAAATAAGCACGCGCTATTGGCTGTCTCAATCTGCTCTCGTAGCATAGCCACGCATGATAGTCGCGACGCGCGCGATAAAATTGAAATAAGCGCGCGCTATTGGCTGTCTCAATCTGGCCCCGTAGCATGGCTGCGCGTGATAATCGCGACGCACGCGGTTAAATTGCAATCAGCGCGCGCTATTAGCTGTCTCAATCTGCCCTCATGGCGTGGCTACACACGATAGTCGCGACGCGCGCGATAAAATTGAAATAAGCGCGTGCTATTGGCCGTCTCAATCAGATCTAATTTAGATAGCCAATAGCGCGCGCTTATTTCAATTTTATCTCGCGAGTCGCGACTATCATGCGTAGCCATGCTACGGGGACTGCAGGAGCTAAACTGGTTACTACAAAGGTTTTTTGTCATCCAAATTGGAAGCTGTATAAATGAAATAGTTTAACTTTAGCGTAAATAGCAAATTTTAAGTATTAATGGAATCTTATTATAGAAGCGTATACATTGCACGTTAAATAATAATAAATAAACGCACACACTCATAACCCCACACTATGGAAACGCTGTATCGTGGACGCTATGGACACACAAGTAAACAACCACAAAATACACCCAAACTCATAACATAAATAACTATTACAAATAACTCATAAATAAATGAATTGTGACTTTGTGAAGAAGACTGTCAAAAACGTTGATGGCTCAGCACTTAAGCAACTACATAGGAGGACTCGGGTTCAAATTTGGGGATCAACTTTCATAAACAGGTTCTACGTTGCCTGTTCTGAGTTTTCCGATGAATAACGGTAAACATTTAGATTACGGAGAGAAAATTTCCTTAACCATATTCGCTTACGAACGCACACATATTAATTTATGAACTTGGAGCGTGTCAATGCCATTAAACCCAATAACTTAGCTGTTATTCTCGGTGACGCAATCGTAACTTGCTAAGTAAATGTCAACGTTAAGTTTACATGTTTAAGGAACTAAACTAAGACCCTTCAGAGCCGAACATTTATAAGTAATGCTATTTTGAAGTGTTGATGACTTGGTTTACTTCTAATACCTAATATTTGGTATGCAGAGTTAACATTGTGCTTAATAAAGTTTGTATGGGAATAAGACTACCGCAAGGAACGGTTTTTGAACCATGGTTCTTTACTATGGCTTACCATAGAAATTTGGTAAAGGAATTAAAGAAGTGTTTATAATTGCATAAATAACTTTTCGACCGGCATTAGATATGTCTTCTGTATTTGTGATTGCGGTACATTGTTAGTCATACACTTCTCTAAGTAGAAGGTAGTAGCAATAGAGTTATTTGTGAAAAAGTTAATCCAGGAAGTACTTACTTCCTACTTTACCAATTTGTGCCGCCAGGCAGTACTGTGAGCATTACTACGTTCCAGTTTTGAAGGGTAAGCGTGCTAGTTTTCTACAATTACAGGCACATGGGACTTGACAACTTATTTGTGAGGGTGATGGGTGCAGTGGCAGTGTCCTTCAAATATTTTTTATTTAAATTTTTATAGAATTGGTATACAATTATTTTTATGTGAAATTACTCGACTAGTTTGTTATAATTATTAATGCAATGATCGAATACTCAGAAATTCCTTCGATCCGGCCGTATTAGAGACGACGTCTTCTAGCATACCGTGCCACCAACTAAGCACCGGAACGAACCAGCGGCTCTCATGAATTTTTCTATGTGCTTGCGTCGCATGAGTTGTATCTTTGTATTTGGTTTTTCAACGGCTTTTTAGCCGTAGCGCCATCTATGAGAAATGTATGATATTTCGTCACCCAGTTAGACACCTTTACAGCTACCAGCCCCGGTTAGAGATGTGACTATTCATTGTATTTAAATTTTTATTGAATTGATATTGAAATGGTTTTATGTGAAATTACTCCACCAGTTTGTTATAATTATTAATACAACTATTGTGTACCTATAGGAATTCTCCAAGGTTCTATAACTAAGGAAGGAAACCAACACCAAGTTTTAACATTGATCGTTTATTGATCGGTTTACAATAAGTAACAAATGCACATATTAACTGTACTTACTAGAACTTCATGTACCACCCGGGTCAGTGTCTGCTGCGCCGTTTGCGTCGGCATCGGTTCGCGGAACTTTCCATAACGCACGATCGGCCGCCACTGTGGCGGTGCGGCAAATATGTTGTGACGCGTCACAACATACAACATATTTCAAAATAGTAAAATAATGCTCCTTAACTCTCATTTTGAAAATTGCTAATGATTTACTATCATCAACAGTAATGGAAAGTGCGATCGAAAGTCTGACCGCATAAACATTGAAGGAGTGAGAATAAAACCGGAATTGAAGGGTGGAAAAGATAACTGGGATCTAACGAGGGAGCGACAAGGCTTATCCTGGGACCTGAGAAAGCTGAATCGCTCTTTCAGATACCCGGGAAACAGGATTATGAAAAATATTGTAAAAAATCTTTGTAATCTGTTATAAATACGCATAGCGCTTAACAACAGGCGTACGTCTTGGTCGTCCCCTTCACGTGGTATCATACAAAACAAAACCTTATTATTACGAATTCAAAACAGGTTGCATGACTTCACAAAACAAGATGAAGAATAAAATATAATATAAGCTCTGAAAAATGGCTGTCAAAGTGACAATAAAGCTTTGTTAGACGTGTATTATTACTGGAACAAAACAACATTGATACGATATTGGTAGGCGCATTGTACCTATAACTTTCTTTTTATTGTCACACGTTTTTTATACCTTCAGAAATGCTTAAATACATCATATAACAACGTTCAACCGATTATGCGCATTTTGTAGTTCCATTAAAAATTCGCTAGATGGCGTTGACCCATTTCATACAAATACTGAATCGTAGTGTTGAGATTTTCTTTCAAATAATGACCAATCTACTATCGAATTTTTATTTTGGTGGTTAAATAACGCCATTGTCTAAAAGCTTACTAAGAATGAAGACTTGAGCTGGGAACGCGTACCAGTACCTGTGTGATATTTGGTTTGATAATGTTTGTATTGTTGTGTATAGCAGTAGAGCTCCTTGTGAAAGAGTTCGTCCATGGAAGTACTGCTACCTTACCTCTGACGTACCTGCATTCCGGTAATTCCGGTCTTGAAGGGTTGAGGGCGCTAGTATAATTACAGGCACATGGGACTTGACAACTTATGTCTCAGGGTAACGGGCCCAGCGGCATTGTGTCTGAGATTTCTGAGATTTAAACCCCTGAGTGGAACTGCAATTGTCATGAACACGCGTGTCGCTTACCACCAGGCGCACGACTCGCTCGTTCCGTCCCTTCCAAACTACAAAATAAAGTCCTATAAAAATTAAGTTACGTGTTACATCCGCCTTCTGATTGGATTAAGTTGGTCGTTTATACGTAAGAAAAACGGTTATAAAAGGCGAAAGTGGCGCACTTATACGACCTTAATGGTCTCAAATTACGATTTTAAACATATTTAGATTTAGAACACGTCCGCCAGATTCGTTTACGTTTATAAACCAATTGGTTGTTTAGATGTCATAATAGTTCTCCTTATAGGGCAATATTGACATTTTAAACCCTTTTCACGACTGAGACGTTAAGTAAACATTTTGTTTCAGATCATTACATGATTGTCATATAATTTAGTTGTGTAAAAGTTTACTAGACTTTGTTATTGGACTATTTAGTCAGATGACTGCTGTATTAATCACTATAAAAACACTAATACTGTGACAAACAGTCGTATAAAGGGTCACTTATATGACCCGCTTGTTTGTTGGGTTGATATCATAAAAACACATCGTTACGGAGATGTTGTTGTCATAACAAACATAGGCTTGACAATAAAACGTTTGTTAAAAGCAACTAACCACCTTTGCCGGCTCTTAGGGATATAAGTTATATATTTTTCTGCGTGTAGACAACATCGTAATTCGTGATCGTATGATAACTTCCCTCAAATCACTAGCTTGCCTCATCCTGAACACAGCAGCACGCATATATTATTACACCTTGTATATAAAGTTCGGCCTAATGCCACCGACTCCTTTGAAGAACCGTCAGTTACTTACAACTTTCATTCCAATTTATTATCATCAGAATTTGATGAATATTCCGATATAAATCAGTTGCCGAAAGCAAATAACTTTCATCCATATTTATAGAGGCAAAGAACATGGTGTTGCCATTAATTTTCGTCTCGACGTAGATTGATGCACTTCGTCGAAATAACAGTCAGGGTAACATCGTTTTACTTGTTTGGCTTAGCTCGGAATTTAAAATACTAAAACCAAGGCTTCGCTTTATTCGAGAAAGACGAGAAAAACACAGTAAACGTTTATTGTAATAAGACACAATGATCCTTATTTCACAATGGTAAGGTTCACGTTGTAAAGAAAAGAAAGAAGAAGAAACCGATTTATTTGCAAGAGGCATGGTACTCGCGATAGCAATAGCAAGGTACAGGCACAACATATTTTGCCAGAAAATAAAGAAAATCATTCAAAAATTGATCATCACATAGGACTTGTCAATTTGTCTCAGGGTGACGAGCGCAGTGGCAGTGTCTCTCAGATCTTTGCGATTTAAAGCTCTAAGTAGTACAGAACTTGTTCGCCATTACTCCGACATCTGTGAACTGATTTCGATCATTCTTTTTTCGTAGGAAAGGAAGTACATCAGTAGTAGTCTCTTTGAAATTTGAAGAAAATATTCCGCCTCTAGGGATGGCAAATTAAGGGATGAATCGGTTCATCGGTTTTATCCACTTTCCGTTAACCGATTTCAATAAAACTCGCAAAGTAGATGTAATTAATAATAATTCTTTATTTGAACAGAAACGTTACATTTCATTGCAAGGCCCTGGCTTCCGAGTTAAGTTCAATGACCTGTGCTACGGAAATCAGTGTCTGCTCTCACAATTCGTTACACTTATTTATTTGACCTCTATCTCACCTGATGGAAAGTGACGATGAGGTCGACGATGGAGCACGCACACCTAAATAATGCCTATTCACTCTTGCCTTGAAAACGTCCAAGTTATAACGTTCAAGAAACAAGTCTGCAGGCAGGGAATTCCATTCCATAGCCGTTCGCCATATAAATGTGAATTTGAAATTTTTACCACAGAAGCAATTCTGTTTGATCAAAATCAAGAGCCAGAAAGAAATGTGTTCGTTTATATTTCGTCTTATATGTAAATAATAGGTAAATAATTCCAAAAATATTCGATTTTTCAAATTTGTAATTATATAGGTAAGTGTGATTTATAGGAAAGCAACAAAGATCGTTATTTATATGACTCACTATATCATGGAGTCTTTGACGGCGGAAAAAGGTACTTCTCTAGAAGAACTACGCAAGTAGCTTTACTAAACTTAAAGGATAAAGCCAAAGTAAAGAACTCAAAATAGGGCTAACAAAGTTGTCAGTTTCAATTCAATTCAAGCGAAGTGAAAAGTTTGAGTCGACTATTAGTTTCTTTGGAGTCTGTTAAGTAAACTTAAGTTAGAAGTTGGTTACTTCATGCGGGCAGGAACGAGTTCTTTCGACCATTATTGACGCACATGCTGCAGAAAAAATTCGGGATAAAGTTTTGTCGGAGTTACGTTTTTCTCTATATCGACAGCGTCCAATTCACCAAGTTAGACGACGCGAAATTTATTTAAACCGATCGCGTGTCACCATACGCTTCCTATCCGCTCACGCGATGCGCTCCTCCTACCGCAAAATGGCGGCTATTTGGTTTCGCAAATTAGAAAAGCATTCAGTTTAAATACAAGTTTTTATAAATAAAAATTATTATTCTGCATTGCTAAGTAAATACCCTCCGTACTACCAACAAAAACATTTCAAATAAAATGCAGTAATACACCGCAAATCCTGCACTTAAAAAGCACTAATGAAATTTTTGTTGTACTTGGATAAATATGATAATATTCCGTTTAAGTGGTTCTAACGTTTACCATGAAATTACTCCTTAAAGATAGTTTATAAACATTTATATTCAGGGTAAACTTAAAAAACGCTACTTACGGTATGTTTTCAATAAATAAACACCGAAATCACCAGCCCAAACAATAACACACAGGATTGTCGTGACGTATTTTTGAAGTTGTTTATTTTTTTTAAATGACAGATTCAGGCATTAAAAAAATTTATGGTTTGCTAGAGTAGTTACCGAAATAGCAATTAATATTAGTTCTTTTACATGCTATAACTTCGATATCCGATAAATCGGTATAAAATCATCACCGGCACCTCTAGGTGTGGTATGCGTCTACGACTGCATGTATCGCGTGAGCGGTTAAACACATATCGAAACAAACCTATGTTCGCCTGCAATTTATTCAGAATAAAAGATGAAACTATGTTTCCGGATTGAAATCGCGTATATTTGTTTTTTGAAACAAAATAACTTTTCGAGCCCTTTACAGATCACGTAGTCGCAGTTGACAGTTCAGAAATTTTTTTGTATTATGCTGCCCTCTTTGTTGTAACTAACGACATTTTGGTAACTTTCGAGATTATTTTTGTTATACAAATGTAAATGAGGTCGACGATGGAGCATGCACATCCAAATAATGCCTATTCACTCTCGCCTTGATGATGAAAAGGTCTAAGTTATAACGTTCAGGGAACAAGTCTGCAGGCAGGGAATTCGACTCCATAGCTGTTCGCCATATAAATGTAAAAGCGCAACGCTTCGTACGAATCTTTGGAATATCCACAACATAAGGAACACAGAATATACATACCGTCTAGTCCTCCGATGATGGAAAGGGGAAGGCGGAATCAATCATGAAAATCCATCGCACACTCTTCGTGATATATCCTGTAGGATACTGATAAGCAGGCAACTTTACGGCGCTATTCAAGGCTCCTCAGCTTCGCCTCTACTAATTCCGAGTCCCTTACAAGCCTCTTGGCATGCTTGTCAATTGAATCCAAGGTGGCCAGTTGGTATGTAGCAGAGCCATCCCAAAGGTGGCACCAGTACTCCATACACGATCGGACTTGTGCTTGATATAATTTGTTGGAATAAGCTTTAAATTTAAGTGAACGCTATTCGACAATAACTCGAATTATTCCGGCTTCTCGGACGCCATTTGTTTAGATGTTATAAAGTGGATTTTTGGGAATGTGTGCGTATGTTTTGATGGGAGCGCGAAGATTTCATAAATGAAATAGAACTCCCCGATCCGCCGGCTTACCTCGCGCTGATTGGTTGAGACGCATCGGGTCAAGTTATTATGAAACTATTTTTCCGGATTTAAATCGCGTATATTTGTTTTTTCAAACAAACCGACGTTTCGGGCCCTTTACAGGTCCCATGGTCACGGTTGACGGACTGGTACAGTCTTCCACCAGTTATGTCTAATATTAATGCAAACCACCCTATTTTTTCACTATAGTTACATTAGTTATTAATTAAATACATCTTTTAGTACTAAGATCCAATTTACTATGGAACAAGACAATTGTGGTACTTTAGCTTTCTTAAATGTTTTAATTAAAAGAAATCCTAATAACACCTTAGGCCATACTTTATTTCGAAAGAAAACCCATACCGATAGGTATCTCAATGGTAATTCCCATCACCATCCTAGCCAGTTAGCTACCGTGGGCAAATCTTTGTTTCAGAGAGCATATGATGTTTGCGACAGTAATCATCTGGCAGGGTGATTTTCTCAAGTGGTGGTGTATGCGTGCTTCCACTGGTTATAGGTACGCGGAAAATTTTAGGCAAGCCTTTGGGAGTCGAGTTATATGGACGCCACGGCACTGACACTCATAGACAACCACAAAATTCAACCAAACTTACGAGATAAATAAATGTAGGACATATAAATACTTCTTACGACCTGGGAATCGCACCCGGGACCTCTGCGTGGCAGCCCAGCATGGTAACCGTTCGGCCACGGAGGCAGTCACAATGGCCCTACAAATGACGAGCCAAACAGCAAAATAAAGAGAATTTTAGTCTAAAAATCAGCAAAGATGGATACATAGCTATGATAGAGAACCGAGGTACTACCCAGGCGATGGCGACCAATAAAGTGCTAACCGTATCCGTCCACGCGGAACTGACTTAAGCCGATCACACACCACGCTACACCTATTAAATCAACGGCCGGTGACGAACCGCAGCGATTTCAGTGGCATCTTTTAAATCCATATTACAATAGGTTGACTTGAATCGTCTGACGAAATATTTAGGCACCGGCTGAAAGACCTTTTCTTGGAAAACCCTTTATACTCTGTAAAAGTACATGATTGCAGAGGCCGGGAAGTGAGGGATTGCTGGACGAGTATGAGTTACAAGGACGAGCGCCAGCGAGGCCTTGTATTAATAAGAGTCAAGCAATCCCCGTTCCCGCCGAGGCATGTATAGAGTTTTTCCCAAACAATATAAGGAAATAATAAAATACTAAAGAGAGGAAGATGTAGGTATGATAGTAAAGGTAAAAAAATATTAATTAACATTAAAATTTATACAATACAATTGCTAAAAGATAACATGATTGTTTTCCAGGCACATTAATTGGAGTCTGCTGAACTTCTGACGATGTGTTATCTATTAATGTATTTTCGTTATCGCTCTTCTCACTACGCACTCCGCACTCCTTTTCGCGACCCAAATACAAAAAAAAAACAAAAGAATACCAAAACACTTTAGTTCTTTCGTTCTTTAGTTCAGTTCTTTCTTTTTTTAAGTAAGCTCCTTTCTCTGCCGCACGCTTGACAAATAGAACTCCCTTCCGACACATGTCTTCCCTCCCTCTTATGATATGGGGTCCTTCAAACGAGGCGTGAAAAGGCATATTGTAGGCAGGCAGGGTGGAGGCGGCTAGTGCAGTGAGGATTCCATCGCTGCACTAGGTTCCTTCGCGTTTGGATACCACTTTCCACTTAACATCAGGTGGAGTGGAGTCATTTGCCTGTCATGTATAAATAAAAAAATATAAAAAAAAAGCAGTACAGGTAGGTATTTTAATTCTCGCAGTTATGAACACTGGGCAGTTGGTTGAGTGAGTTTTTCTTTTGCTTGTTTACATAGTTAATTATTAGTAGGTGGATTTAAAAGTTTAGAGAAGAGGACAGTAATAGATTTTCATACTTACTTCGCAGGCCTTGGCCGGGAAGAAGTCACATGGTCCATAAATGACAAACTTTACGTATCCGTTTTTTGAAAGTAATGCACACATTTCCGAGCATGTTTGAGATAATAATAATCTCAGTACAGAGTACTAATTATACCGACCTCAAAAGTACGTGGAATTACATCTATTTGCCAAGTTTTATTGAAATATGGGATGTTTAGTTCGCTATTATACAGGATTTGACACAAGAGATAATAAAAATCGGTACTCACTACTCAAAGTATATTGAGAGAGAAAAACGCCTTGAATTGGAGAATAGCAAAACCAACCATTAAATAATTGCTCCTTAAATAAAATGTAGGCGCTATTTATAAAAATAAATGTTCATGCGTGATCAGTCACCCTTAGAGGTAGATGATTTTCTTCAAAATGAAATGGGACCACTATAGAGGTACCCTCTTTTCAAGAAAAGAAGAATGATGAAAATCTGTTCACAAATACCGGAGTTATACCGTAACATACATACAAAAAAAACATACAGTCGAATTGAGAAGCTCCCCCTTTTTTGAAGTCGGTTAAAATTAATTTATTGACATAAAAATGTAACGCAATTGAGTATTTTCTATTGTGTTTTAATTTTTATCGCATTAACATAATTTTGTTTCCTCCTATTTCGTCGGATCATGTATTTGTTGTCTACTTAATGACGATCCTTAATGAAGAATGATATTTGATATGTAATTTAATGACACCAGTATTATTATTAATGAATTGTTAATTTTGTGATTATTATTTATTGTGTATTTCTCATTTTATGTTTCATTTTTGTTTGACTCAATATTATTTCGTATACTTTGACATGTAGTGCAATTTTTACTGTAATTATTATATTTGAGAAATAAATTAATCTGAATCTGACAGAAAGCTTTTTCTGGCTTATAGCGACTTTCGATGAATAGTTTGAACCCTGACGATTTGTCTACTGTCCAAGGAAATAAATATTCATTCGCTCATTTATTCTTTTCTTGTGATTATTGATTATTTGGCAGCAAAATCCCAAATAATCACGAATTTGAGATGAAAATAAAAGGAATAGCAATGTCGTATTTCACCCTTTTTTACACCACATCAATCAAGTGACATGAATCTTTGAATGTAATCTCGATGTCTATCTCAAAGTTGAAGAACATTCTTTCTAAAGTTCTCAACTCGCAATGTACTAGCTGCGTGATGGATAATGATGTAACACCGTCTCTCCGGAGGTCAGAAAATGCACCATTTCCAAAGTGATAGAAGAGGTTTACCTCTTTTTCTAATCTACAAATGTACAGATAGCAGACCTTACTAATTTCGCTGTGACTTTGTTAACATGAATAGCGAATCTGAATTCTATTTAGTAAATAACAACAACATTTAAATTCCTCGGAAACCGAAGACAATTCAGTCATTTAAGTTAGAACATAATAGCTTAAAGAATTGAACGTACTTTGCCATGACAGTTAGAAGCACGCGGTCGATGCGCGGCTGCAACGAGGTCTACGAGGTCGAGCAAAAAAATGTAAATCATAAATTGCTAATTTAAAAAAAAAATTATAACAAGTTGTGAGTGCTGCAGCAAGTAAACAAGCCACAGCTCTGTGCGAGTAACGCATTACGGTGATTCACAGCAAAAAGCAATGCTTGAAGCCGCGTTTATATTTGTCTGACGTGACGTGTCGAGTTGTGATGCGCTCTGACGATGACGTCAGCGTTCACATCTGTACCGTCAATAACGTCGTGTCAAGTCATCTGACGCGTCACAATACTGCACTGGCGCTTGCACACTTGTCTGATCTAACCTCACCTGGCCTGACGCAGATCGGGATCGCTTCTATCGCGACACACTTATATGTATCTAACCGTACTAAACGTATGAAACCTACATCGCCAGACAAATGTAAATACGGCTTAAGTCGTGAGTTTTAGTTGTGTGTTAGTGTTAACGTATCGGTGCGAGCGTAACACAGTGGATAGATTGGTTTAAAAACTACATTAAAAATATTTTGATCGAAAAATCATATTACAAAATTGAAGACTACGTGTTAGATAAAGATGTATGGAAAGACGACATAGCTCCTGAATCCACACAAATTTGATTCAAAATGTATTCCATAGCATTTAAGTTTATTTGAAAAGAGCAATCCCTAGAGTTTCTTGCTCGTTCTTCTCAGGGAGGTCAGCGTAGTGAACGAGCAGTACCTTAAATGTGACGTTTTCAAGTGTAAATTTATTTTACCTATGGAATAAATCATCTTTGACTTTGACTTTGACTTTGACTTTGACTTTGGAGCGTGCGACCAGTACCCAATCTGTCCACTGCTTTTCGCGTCTAACCCTTGATCGTCCGAAAGATCTGGCTGGTTGCCATGCAACAGGATAGTAAATTCATATTTTTATTGCATCATACATTTCATACGAATATGGCGCAGATAGCGAAATTTTTGTTACAATATCACATCTAACACAATGGTTATAAATGGTTAAAGCCAGTGGTGGTGGAGATGTTCCATCGTTCTACATTAAAAAGGTCCATAAGATGTAAGTCGTATGGCGCCAGTAAAGTAGACATCCTAAATCAGTATTGCGGTTTACTTTACTCCTGATACCTGATCGCCTGTAACAATTTACAATTTATTTTAGGCCTTTTCTAAATGTTAAGAGTCGGTACTACCACGGTTCGAATTCAAATTTTTCCCATACTAATACGGTTCATTTTGCTTGGAGCGACAGCGGACACAGGCTTTATTTGAGATTTTTTTTTAATGTTTATCGTATATCGCGTTCTGTTTAGTTCAGTTGATATAAACAAAAGCAGTGATATACATAAAATACCTATTGAATACAGCGGTTTTCTTGTAAAATTTCGTAGTAGGTAAGTTTGTGTTCTTTCTTTAGTGAAAATTTTTAGAAATCGTGTTTACACACCGTATCAGTGTATATCTTCAATTTTAGAACATATTTTTTCCAAAGTGAATGATTCAAAACTTTTACTGTTATGTGGACTCATAATGAATATTATTTATTATTCGATCACTAATATCATCGTCACCTTTATAACGGTCGCTTCTGGGCACGGGTGTCCTCAATGGAGAGGGGTTAGACCATTTAATGGTTTGACCTTGCGCCTCAAGCAGAGGCCGCGTGGGGCCGAATCCGGGCACGCACCTTTGAGTTTCTCAGAATTTATGTGCGAAACTTATATATATTTTTGGTAAAGGTAAACAACATGATGAAACCTGTATGCCGAATGAAGGTCCACAACCCTCGAAAAACGCAAAAATTAAAAAGCAACCGTTCTCCCATTAAACTGCAATCACTCAGTTTCCACATTTATTAAATGCCATACGTAGCGTTAATGTTTCACTATCGCATCTTCTTCTTCTTCATGTACCTTCTTCTAATGAAGGTCGGCGATCATAATGGCAACCTGAACTTTGGACACTGCAGCTCTAAATAATGATTGGGTGCTCAACTATTGAACCACTGGCGTAAATTTCTGTGCCAGGATATTCTCCTTCTTCCTACACCTCGAATACACACAATAATTGTGTGTACCTATTCGAAACATTCATATCGATTTTTCTAAAACGAAAAAATGTTTATAAAGAATTTGAAAAAGTGCCTTCACTCTGTATGATGTCCGCGCCTACATTACATACGTATATTACAAATAAAATATATTATTAAAGATAACAGGAAATAAGCAATTGCTGCGTGAAAATGGGATTGAAGACCGAGCCGCAGGCGGGGTTTTCTAGGGTCCAACGATTTCCATTTCCCGTTGGCTCACATACAATGCTTTTCTCAAAGATTGTGACCAAGAAAAAAATATACAATTAAAAAAAAGTCGCAATATCTTTTTTTATTTTCTTAAACACTCTATCAACTTCATAGTCATAACCTGGTAGAAGACAGGTTGCTTCTTAGTTTATAAAATGAAAATAATAACATACCAGACACCGACCGCACCTGGTTTTAAAATAGGCAATTTCCTGTATTATGAGTACCAGAGCAATGGAATTCACTCCGGGGCACTATCCAGAATACCCTTTACAGAACCAATTATGACCATCACCAGCACTCTCCCAATGCGAGCTATTTCGCCCGGTCATCTTGGCAGAGGGCGTCATATACTACGTTTGCCGAGCGTGGTCTCTACTCAAAAACTCGCTTCCTCCATCGGTTATCGGTTCTTGGACAAATGTGGTCAGCCCACTGCCACTTCAGCTTGCTTATTCTACCAGCTAAGTCGACGACCTTAGTTCTATATCGAATAGCCTCGTTCCGTACTCTGTCCTTCAGAGAATTGATGAAAATCATGTTAGTAAAACGTCACAATATTAAATAAAATCAATTTTGCAATAATATAGCGACACCTCACGTCAGTCGGTAGCTACAAAGGTACCGGCTGAGTAAGAAGCTTAATAAGTCTCTCATAGGTGTAGTTTATGGCGATATAAGCCAAAAAATAAAATACCATGGACCAATGAGTCAGGAGAACTAAGCGCTACAAAACAGCGTAGTCGGGTATATAGTACCTAATGTCGTGACGAATGCCAAATAGCTATTTTTGTAACTACACTACAAATTTTCTAGGATGATCCCTGTGACACTTAATGCACATTGTGACACATTCGTGACAGTCCATCAGTGGCATCTTTCAAATACAAATTAAAAGAGCACTTCCTGTCGAACGCGTTAGATAGTTTATAGGTAACATATTTGTATACAAATAATCTGTTATTATAATATATATTCTGCTTAGGTATTTATTTATGTATATAAAGTTCATGTATGTGTGTATGTCTGTCGTATGTATACTATTATCATTTATATTTTATTCACATTTAAATTTTAATTTTGTTGTACAATAATTAGTCCCGCAGACTTCATTTTTGCACCACGGCTAGGGTTGGCTGGAAGAGATCTCTTATAGAGATAAGCTCACCTTTGTATATGTCCATTGTAACGTGTTTCATGTGTATTTTCTATGTACAATAAAGAATACTAATTTGACGTTTTCATAGGGATGAGGTTAAAGTCGATAGATTTTAGAAGCAAAGGTTCTCTTTTACCATACAGCCTTGTATAATATTACGGATTTAAATCACATAACAATTGAGTTTTTAAAATAATGAACTCCGAAGAATTGTGTATCAATGATATTTATTTTATTTCTGATATCCGATCCGATATTTCTATGGAGTAAGTACCGGAGAAGAAATAAATTAAATAGTGAAGTCTCCTGCCTCTCTAAAACTTTGTATAGAAGAATGAAGTGTTATGTATTGCACTGAAGGCATAAAACACTAACTAAATTAAAATGCCATTTCAATTGATATTTTAATCTAATCTTCTAATAGGTTAAACTCCTATTCGCACTATATATTTATTCCTTAAATTATCGAAAACTTTTTATCTATATACCTCATCTCTAGCAAATGCAGTCTAACGAAGTAACCTTTGTACGTTGTCGTAAAAATAAATTAATTTAAAAAAAAATGTTTCTCTGCTCGTTTCTCACTAATTTGGTGTTACTTTTAATTTATTTTTTTGTATTTGCTTAAACAAATTTTATTCGCTTAAAAGCGAGAATTATAAAATTAGTGGACTACATTATGTAGTCCTAACATATTACGTAAGGTATATTATGTAGAATTTTGTGTAGAAGTGTCACAGGAATCATTCTAGAAAATTTGTAATATAATTTGTTTTGCATTGATGAGCTTTTATTTAGGATTAGCGCCATCTACCCACACACAATGCCATCTCTTGATATGTATATTTGTCAAAGTTTAGAAAATAATTTATCTCTGAATCAATATTTGGATAATATTACAAGGAAAAAACCTTACTTTTCTTATAATTATTAATACAAAGATCGAACACTCAAAAAAAATTTCTTCGATGAACCGTCGCCTTTTAGCATACCGTGCCAGACGCTATACCAACTTACTTTTCTTTTAATATTAAAGAGGAACTAATTGACATCCACGCCCATTTGCATATAATATAAACTACTTCCATGTTATAGATCAGCGTCATCTAGACATAAGACGTGATTAATAAAGATCGTGAGTAATTCGTCCATGCCATTCAAACAAACTAACGTTTTGGGCCCTTTGAAGGCCCCATGGTCACGGGTGACAAAACGTGATTCGGTTTCACCTTGAGTAAACAAAATCATCCAATCAGCTCACGCGATACATGCAGCCGTTGACGCATACCACACCTAGAGGTGCCGATGATGATTTTATACCGATTTATCGGATATCGAAGTCATAACAGGTAAAAGAACTAATATTAATTGCTATTTCGGTAACTACTCTAGCAAACCATAAAGTTTTTAATGACTGGGTCTGTCATTTAAAAAATAAACAACTTCAAAAATACGTCACGACAATCGTGTGTGTTATTGTTTGGGCTGGTGATTTCGGTGTTTATTTATTGAAAACATACCGTAAGTAGCGTTTTTTAAGTTTACCCTGAATATAAATGTTTATAAACACTTTATGGAGTAATTTCATGGTAAACGTTAGAACCACTAAAACGGAATATTATCATATTTATCCAAGTACACCAAAAATTTTATTAGTGCTGTTTAAGTGCAGGATTTGCAGTGTATTACTGCATTTTATTTGAGATGTTTTTGTTGGTAGCACGGAGGGTATTTATTTAGCAATGCAGAATAATAATTTTTATTTATAAAGACTTGTATTTAAACTGAATCCTTTTCTAATTTGCGAAACCAAATAGCCGCCATTTTGCGGTAGGAGGAGCGCATCGCGTGAGCGGTTGTCGAAGTGTTGGCAAATCCTTTCGCCATAATGGGAAACATGCCTTACGTATTTCTGCCGCCAAGTAGTTAATGTGAGCATTATTGCGTTCCGGCTTAGAAGAGTAAGGGTGCGGGTGAATTACAGGCACATGGGACTTGTCAACCTAGGTATATCTCAGGGTGAGAGGAGCAGTAACAGTGTCACTAAGATATTTGCGATATGAAGCCCTGAGTGGCACTGCAACTGTTGTTGCGTTTGTGTTATTTATTTTATTAATTTTACGCGGAGGGAGGGTGGGAAAATTTACACTATTTACACTTCTATTTTTATTAAAATGGACTTCTGCAAAGTGACTTTACGTCTACCAAACTACAAAGTCTTTGTGAATCACTGTCCTCATAAACCAGAACGTTTACGTGTTTTGACATTCGATTAAACGTTCTTTTACATGTAGCCAGTAGGTACTACTATCGTTGCGGGTAGTAGCATTAACTTCTGGGCCACAATAAGAAGACCCATTGTCTTATACAAACGGCGCTTATAAAATCAATAGCCGAGAATATCACAACAAATTTGTGGTGAACCAAATTCCAACTATTGAAACTCGTTTTCAATTTGGCGCAGCATTTTTGAGAGAACAGTGAACGAATGGACGTTTCCGGGCTAGATTTAATTAATGGAGCCTCGCAGGACAGAGAGACGCTGGTTACTACAGAGCTTGCAACCTGCTAGAACCGGCAAAACTTTCAAAGATTTATATCAATTAAGTAAGTAATCACTAAATCAATATAGAATGTTAAATGAATAAAAGTAGTAATAAAGAAAATAATATTTAATGAAATGGGGGAAAAAACCGACCTCAAAAGTCATTCATTCCTTAGTTTGCCACCCTTAGAGGAGGAATATTTCCTTCAAAGTTAAATAAACCCACTTCTGGGTACCTTCTTTCTAACAAAAAAAAATTATCATCATAATCTCAGTACAGAGTACTAAACAAACCGACCTCAAAAGTACGTGGAATTACGTCTATTTGCTAAGTTTTATTGAAATATTGTTCGCCACTATACGGGACTTGACACAGGAGATAATAAAAATCAATTCTCACTACTCAAAGTATAGAGAAAAACGCCTTGAATTGGAGAAATAGCAATATCAACCATTAAAATAATTGCTCCTTAAGTAAAATTTAGGCGCTATTTATAAAAATGAATCTTCATGCGTGAACAGCCACCCTTAGAGGTGGATGATTTTCTTCAAAATGAAATGGAACCGGTTCACATATACCGGAGTTATCGCGTAACATACATACAGTCGAATTGAGAACCTCCTCCTTTTTTGAAGTCGGTTAAAAATGGGTTCACAAATTCAACTGTACGTTTTTTGTACGTATGTTACCCGATAACACCAGCATTTGTGAACGAGGTCGGTATTTTTTACAGTACATTAAGCTATGCACTTTTGATCGAATATCGCCTCCAATGCAACGGAACAAGATTCGTCAATGTGTAATTTGATATGCTGCCGACTTTAGTGTTCTTAATTTAACTACGAAATCCTAAAACGTTTTCGGGTATATCTTTTTTAAATAAAGCTTAGCCATAGTCAGTTCCATGATACATCGTGACAAACCTGATTAGGTACTGCTGACCCGGTTTTGGTTTAGTGATAATCCAATCCAGGCTTGTATATCCTACTCAGAGCGATGCTTATTATTTTATGATAGGAAGTGACGGAACGAACAAGACATGCACCTGGTGGTAAGCGACGCACCTGTCCATAACAGTGGCAGTGCCACTCAGATCTTTAAGAAAATATTTGAGGGACACTGCCAGTGCGCCCGTGACCCTGCGACATAAGTTAACAAGTCCCATGTGTCTGTAATTTCACCAGCACCCTTTAAAACTGGAACGGCGGCAGATATAAGTAAGGGGGCTGGTACTACCCTGAAACTCTTTTACAAGACTCTCTACTTCTACTAAAAGAGCTCACTGATACTTATATAGCGGCGCTACTCGAGGGCGTGAAATAATATTAAGATTACACAAATATTACTTTAATTTTTAAGAATTAAATGCATTCATATTTGAATATTCTCATTGTCGTATCAGCCGGAAGACGTCCACTGCTGAATGGCCTCCCCGAAAGATTTACAGATCAGCCGATCGAACGCGATGTGCATCCATCGGTTACCTAAATAACAATCTCGTAAATGCAATAATTTTCACGTCTTGCCTTTAGGACCTTGTGAACAAAACCGAACGCCAACTGATTCCGCCACCTCCGTCTCTTCTTTCAACTGAACCTTTTAGTAGCGGGGTGAAATGTGGCAGAAACGGCCGGCGACGGTTAAAAATTAAATCAAAATTGTTATTCTTAAAATTGGACATTACATTCATTTACTGTGTGTAAATAATTATCTTAACGATCTACAATTAAAAGAAAGAAAGAAAGAAAGACACATTTATTGGACTATTATTAACCTAAATTTAAATTAAAGAATAAACCGCTAGAAAAAAACCTACATAATTAATAGCCAGCTCAGCTTAATGCTGGGCAGAGCCACAGTGCTGATTTTCAGCTGGAGCCTGAGAAGAGGTAGAGGTAAGAGATAGCTATGCCTATTTAACAAAAACTAAAAAGAATGACAAGGATTTGATCCATAACCTAAACATGTAAAATAACAACACCCAATTTTTATAATATTATTATTACAATATGCAGCGTGCTCTTAGACAATATACAATAACAAAATTAATAATAATACTAAAATAAATTAACAACTAGCTTTAGTGATTGATGCAGTTCATTTGTCCTGTTAGCGTAAACTCTTTAATTCTTTTGCAAAAGCCAGATAAAGAAACAATTTTACATTTGGTTGTCAGCCTTTCCTTCGCATTAAACCTAGTATTGCAATTGCAACATTATACAATTATAAATAGCGCCATCTGTTTGTCACCAATACTCTTTACAAAACAATGCCATCTAGTGGTCACATACGACACTATTTTATTATGTGCTAGGAATCAGTTATTACGTTAAATTACTATGTATGATCTATCTAAATATATTTATATTTTGGCCGCGAAAGTTTGAACCTGGTTCTATATAATACATAATCAACCTCCATGAAGGGTATGCAAATTAAGTTAACACCCTGTATGACTAGAATGTACATTAAATAGGGACCGCACGTCGTCGTAATAAAACGGAAACACTTCTGACTAATTTTAAACAAACAAGAGAATATCGTACAAAGCTTCACAATTAAAATTCAATTAAGAGAAACCATTTGAAATAGAATTTACGGGAAGCTAATTTCAAACATCAACTGCTTCCGTGGCCGAACGGTTACCATGCCGGACTCCCACGCAAAGGTCCAGGGTTCGATTCCCAGGCCGGAAGAAATATGTATATAGCCGACATTTATTTCTCTCGTGAGTTTGGGTGTAATTTGCGGATGTCTATGTGTGGTTCATGGCACTCGCGGCACAGGGTTTCCCTAGTGCGGGTCTATGAGTGTGTTGCGTTGCTTTAAAACAAAGCAAAGAGATACTAAGAAATACACCCTTTGTAGATTCGTCCTCCTCCTCATCGGCAACCCTATGGCGGCTGTACACTCTCGGCCAAATGCTCTCGCCAAGTCTCGGAAACGTCTCGCCGATAGTTTTCGCACGAGTGCAGTTCAGATGTGGTTGCGAACGTCGAGAAGATGGTTGCATTAAAAATTGCTTCCGCTGTTACTCCACGCGCTAACAATTAATGTATGTACAAACGGCAGCACACCACCTACACTTTGAAGGATTTCGTTCCGTTGCACTGAAGGCGACAAAAAATGTATAACTTAATGTACTGTTGTCTGTACATACGTATCATACAAACAAAGTAAAAAGAAAGCGGCGTGAATGGAGATGGAAGGACGTATTCGCACATCTATTCAGTGGCGCACTCGCCTTTCTTCGCGAGATCCCACACAGAGAGCGAGTGCGGGTCGGGCACATATCGGGTAAGGAGTACGGCGGATCTAATTCCGTGTATTTATATGGACGATAACACACCACACGCGGGCGCGTGCGCCCGCTTGGTGACGGGTGCAAAAACCGCCTTGAGAGCGGGAGCCGGCGAGAGATATCGAGTTATCTTAGCGAGAGTGTACAGTCGCCATTATACACTCTACAGACAGATATAGGTTCACTGTAAGCATAATGTTTAGGTGTGTGAGTTAGGATTACTATGATCCGTGAAGGATGTGGTTTAGAATAATAATCTCAGTACAAAGTACTAAAAAAACCGACCTCAAAACTCATTCATCCCCTAGTTTGCCACCCTTAGAGGTAGAATACTTTCTTCAAATTTAAATGGTACCATATCTGGGGTACCCTCTTTCCAAAAAAAAACAACCATCAAAATCGGTTCACAAAGTTCTAGTTCTCGCGTAACACACATACAAAAAAAATAGAACATACAGTCGAATAGCGAACCTCCTCTTTTTTGCGAAGTCGGTCAAAAATTAATTGAGTACCATGTATATACCAGATGCGTGTACCAGAGTAGTCAAACCCTTGAAACTTTGGTTTTGTAGCTATCACAGTGGTGTTTACATAACTGCCTAATACATAGTTACATAGTGGTAATTACTATTATATATTATAGTAGTAATAATTAGTAGCAGTAAGCTCCTTGTGAAAGAGTTCGTCTAGGGTAGTACTGCCACCTTACCTATTAGAGTAATGTCAGCATTACTGTGTTCCGGTTTTGAAGGGTAAGGGTGTTGGTGAAATTACAGGCACATGGGACTTGTCAATTTATGTCTCATGGTGACGGACACAGTGGTAGTGCCCCTCAGATCTTTGCAATTTAGCTCTGAGTGGCACTTTAACTGTTATGTACAGGCGTCTAGCTTACCACCAGGCGCCCGACTCGTTCGTCCTGTCACTTGATGTTATAAAAAGTACATATTCCTTGATTCGGACCTGTGTCAAATTTTTTCCACCTATTCTTATATTGTTCATACTAATTTACAACGCGCGTATTGCGGAACGCCTTCATGGTACACAGGTTGAAATTTTTCATTACCCTCACCACGAAAGTAAAGTTATTGCAGTGTATTTGAATCGCGTATATTTGTTTTTTCAAACAAACCGACGTTTCGGGCCCTTTACGGGTTGAAGACTGTATCACCTCAGTCAACCGTAACCATAGGACCTGTAAAGACCCCGAAACGTCAGTTTGTTTGAAAAAACAAATATACGCGATTTCAATCCGGAAAAATAGTTTCATTTCCTATGTGTAACAATCGCGAAAACCTAAGAACTCGATATGTTATTGCAGTGAAATTATGTCTTTTCCTGTTTTTATGATATAAAAGAGAAAGAGGATAAAGATGAAAGAGAGGAAGATATGACGGATTGCACTATATTGATTGAAGGTGGGAAAGTGGAACATGAAATGCAGCATGAAAGTAGAATTAATGCAGTAAAAATGAGAGCTTTGAGAACTATGGCTGGAGTGACTCTGATGTATAAATTATGGAACAGTGTGATAAGAGAGCGTTGCGGCGTGGAAGAAGATGTAGTGATAAAGATAGAGAAAGGGATGCTTAGATGGTTTGGATAAGTAGAGAGAATGAATAAAAGAAGTCTGACGGGCAAGTTGGTAAAAGCCGACCAAGGCGAACTTACCGATTAACCGACGAGCGTGTATGAAGGCACCGATGCGTGTTGATGATGCGAAAGATGTGTGTCAGGACCGTAGCAAGTGGAAGACTGTTGTCTCTGCCTACCGCAATGGGAAAAGGCATGAAGTACATGTATGTATGTATTGATAACCAGAAACAAAAACCGTGTTACATTGTCTACTAATACATGTAATATATGTACAACTGTTACAAACTTCCAAAACATTTTTCTCACAAAAATATGATAACCTTCACTAATGCAACTCAAACATTTTTTTCTAGGGAAAACACAAATGTAAATTACGCGCCAATAAAATAATACACCACTGTTACACATAAATCTCTTCAGGCTTAAACAATAAAAAACCTGTATAATCGTATAGGGCTATCTTGTCGTTTTCGTTTTTTCTTTGCACGTTTATTCTTGTATTTTATTTTATCTTACTTTTCGGTTATCGTCTCGTACAATAAGCCCGGAAAAGTATTTATTTCTTTGTAATAGCCCATTACATAAAGTTTTAATATAAATAGTAGTGCAATGTTCTTTGAAATTGCTGTGTAAATATACTTTCACAAGAATAAAAAAATATATGCAAGCATTTGTTTTAAAAAAACCTTCGCGTTAAAATTTCATTTACCACGTAAAAACAAAAGTTAATAATGTACATATTTCTATCGTTTTCTTCATACATTGTTTTTGAAATAAATCCACCAGGACGCCAGTCATTGAAATTGTATTGTTTTTGTTTTTCCTGTAAAATTTGTGTTATTTGGTGGGCCCATCAGTCGTAGTGTGTGCGTTACTCCAACTAATAACGTATTGGTTGTTTGGCTCGCCTACGCACCACGTGCCTCTGGGCAGACGGTCGATCACAAACTGAACCCTCTCCTCCCGTACCTTATGACGTGTGCACTCGAGACAAATGTATATCCACATACACTACAACACCCTAAATCATCAATAGAATATACAGGTTATAAGGCGGTGTGAATATTTCTTTATTATTATATCAAATAACTGTCAATAATTGGATGTTACGCCCTTGGACTACGGAAACCAAAGGACATGTTATATTGACATATATAAATCAGACGTTATATGTATATGATGCATTTAGACGTTGAAAACATAATAATAAATAATAAAAATATTCTTTATTTCTTAAAAACATGGTTTGTTAAACAATAGTGGCTGGAGCCTCCTTTTAAGTATAGCCTGTGTCAGGAGGCACATCATAAACATAAACATTTTATTGTCTTTGTTTAACTACTGCGTGCCGTCGTCGTAAGCGAAAAGAGACAGCACTACATTGATTTATGTCAAACACGGAAATCGAAAATTGGTAACGTCGTCTTAAATGCCAACTGTCCTCATTTTACCATTTTTGGAGTACCCTTTGACATCAAATGTCAAAACCAATGTTTTGCCGAATGTTTTAGTTAATTATTCGCATGAATTGTAATAAATTGGGACAAAAATATTGACAGTGAGAATAATTAAGTATTGATTAAAATGCGTCGCTGCGGCATTAAGGGGTGCGGCAGTAGAAAAGGCGGAAATCAACCGAATCTTACAATATATATATATAGTAAGATTCTATTATTAT